>NC_080539.1:278231540-278456540 GCF_028640845.1 Ahaetulla prasina | reverse complement strand
TACAAGATCTAATTTTCTATAACTGTGTAGACATTTTTCTTTTGAGTAATTATGTTCATATCCAAGCATTCATTAGTGCAAAACAATAGGGCAGTCCTCATTAACAATATTTGTTATTGAATCTTTAAACATGCTTCTTCTTAATGGGTTTTGAATTAAAAAGGGCTTTCAAATCCAAAACCCAGAAGCTCAGGGTCATAGTTATTATTCCAAATTTATATCTTTGGATATTGGTATCATTTAAAAATACCTGAGCAGAATTTATTTCTATAATATTTCTGGTATCTTACCTACTCATCTAATCAGATTCATAGCTATTATCAGTGTTTCAACTGTAATCTAAAGACCACATATTCTGAAAATATGAACATAATGGAATGTTACCAGCAAATAGAAGAAGTTAAGGTCAAGAGGCAAAGACTACTTTTCAAAGCTACTCAGACTATAGTGGTGCAATGATTTAGCTCACTTACACCAGTGGTATGTAATGGACAGCAATAGATATTTAGATGCATAGCCTTATTCTTTGTTCCTAAATCTCATTAATATCAATAAATCTTTTTCCAAGCATATTTATGATTACAACTTTAACATATTAAATACAATATAATTGATATTGGCATAAAAAAATACCATATTTGTAAACTTTATAAGCTTAGTGATTGTTTAGTTTTTCTATCTGCATGGTTTTAGATATTCGCTATGCAATAAAAACAGTTTTCACAAGGATTGATATTCTAAAATAAATATATTTCTATTATAGTTAAAGTTGTCAACTAAGAACTTTTTCTTCAATCCATTTAGATATAGGAGAACACAGTTCGGTTAGTTATATTGCATTATTCCCTTTGTTAGTAATGTTGGCCTGGCTATTAGTGAAGTCCAGTAAAATTATATTATTTGCGGAATTCTCTTTGTTTTAAATTTTATCTTATTCCACTGCTGTTGTGTAATAGTTTAAAAATAAGTTGGGTAGCATGAAAGCTTGTCATATAGTATTTTCATATAATTCTCATTCAAAATTCAAGTGTAACTGGCAATTCAGGTATATGCAGACATTTCATACACAATTTTACACTTTAGATTTACTTTTTAAATTGATCGTATTGTATTGTAGTGTAATATAATGTAGTGTAGTGTTGCTTAATTTGAATCAACTCATTGAGATCAAGCAAATAATGTTTGGTTGTAGAACCTAACAAAATATATAATAAAAAATAATATTAGTCAAAAGTATATACATTTATATTACTTCAGATAATTATTTTAAAGCAGTATTCTTTTTTTTAACGTTGTGAAGGTTTTAGATCATCAATAACAACTTATTCAAACAGAAAAGGTTATTTAGATGTTTATTTTCTTTCTTGTAATTTTCAAATACAAGATAAATTTGTCATTTATCTTCTAATCAGTTCTTATTTATGTTCAAAATATTAAGAACAGACTCCGTACTCTGGTTGCTTCTCTCTCTTTCTAATATAAAATAACTTTTAAAAATGTAACCAAGTGAATGCTTTTCTCTCTAGTGCGATCAACACATGCTGTGACAGAGGCTTCCTATTATTATGCACCTAGTTACTCATTCCAAGTCACAGTCAAGGGCCTTTTAACATTCCCCCTTTTCCTTTTTTTTATTTTTGGTGAACAAAGACTATGGCTGAGTTCACACATCAAGCTAAGTCAAAACTAAGCAAACTACACTATGTTTACTGCAATGTGTGAACCAAGTATTGCAGATTGAAAATCACAGTAGACTCTTTCTCAAGTATGCACATGAGAGTCTTGCAGCAGGTTCCTGTCTATCTTTCAGTCTCATCTGAATTCAAACTGTCTTCACTTCTACTCCCATTTTTTCATTCAGTTATTCTACAAGAGAATGTTTCTTCCAAACCTGCTGTGGGATTGCCCCTTTTCATCACTTGTGCCAATAATCACTGCGAAGCAAAGCTCTTAGTGATCAGTTGGGAAGTACATTATCCAAGACATAACTCAAATGACTGTTTTATATAAACAGTCTTGAACTATTGGCAGTTTCTGGTTTCTTTTCTGAAGTGAAGGTTTCGTTTCTTTTCTGAAGTGATTTTATCCAGATTATATCTCTACACTACTTGATGTAACTATGGACGTGGTGCAAGACTCACAATATCTTTGTTCACAGTATACTTGTTGGTGAGTTACAACCACCCCACTTGGGTTGCTTCACCTGGAAATTTCATTTGACTTCTCCACACAAATAGGAATTCCATCAATAAATCTTTTAATAACAGTCCAGAATATGCAATACCTGTTGTTGAGAATGATAAAGGTAATAACGAGGGAAGATGCTCATCCCAGGGTTAATTTAGCACGTGCTGCTGTAAATTATGTATGCAAATGATTTCTAGTTCTAATTTATTTAACTTTGTGAAATGTGTCACAATACATGTTGAATGCATACATGTATGTACCATCATGCTATTCACACTGGACATTAAGTAACATTATGTAAAGAAAGGAAAAAGAGTAAAAATAAATAAATTAGCGATAGAAAATAAGAAAAAAGGAGCAAATAAGACACAATGATGTCTAATTTAAATCTGGTATTATGTAGCAACACCATTCATTATATATTCCAGTATTTTTCTGTTCCTACCAATATCCATATTCTCACTAAATCCATACACCTACACCAATTCATATATTGCTTCTTAACTTCTAGCCTCCCTTTCTGAGGATCTCATCTTATACTAGTCTTCTAGAATTATTATTAAAATTGTTTATTGTTATAAACACATTAAAGCCTAACTGATTCTAACTTGTACAACTGAAGATAGACTTAATGTGTTTCTGTCATTGTTGAGACACCATAAATCTAGCATTCTTCCTATAGTATCTTGCATAATGAAGTTCCAAAGAGCCTTTGTCCAGTGGGAATTATTTATGTTTTTATTTTCTTTCAATTACTTATTTCCATTTCAAGTTAAATGTTGCTTTTAAAAGTCTCTGACTCATCATGTGGTATGGACAAATTGTTGTTAATAAACACAAACCCAGGTACCAAGAAATAGCAAGAATTTTGTTCCTTTGAATTCTAACTTGTATCACAAAAGTACCTATTTCTGGTGAGAAGTAAATCATGTTACCAGTAATAAAATAAATGTAAAGACAATGCACTTAGGTTAGAATACTGGTCTGGTAACTGAAAGGAACTTATCTTCATTCAATGCAATTGTGTTCAGTTTTATTCTTTTGAGTACAAACTGAACATTCATTATCAGTGCAATCTGAAATTGAAAAAAATTGCTTTTTGTTTTGGGAACAAAATGAATCCTGTGATTTAATCCTGTACATATGTATTCAAAATTAGACCAATATGACTTCATTGGGAATTACATATGAGGGTCTAGGAATACATTGAAATTACTAGAGGATAATTCCCATGTTAGAGAATAATCCCCAGGCACACAGTAGGATTAATGTCTAAATATACTGTACATCTTTTGAATTTTATTGTAAAGGACTTATCTTGGCCTTATGGAATTAGTTTCATATGAAGTTTTGCCCAACACAAGAGCATTTTTTTCTTTTATTATGTTTGAATCTCAGGCTTTGAAAGAACTTGAGAGAAAAATAAAGCTGAGTGGAAAATAGCAGAATTTTTTTAGAGAAATATATGACATATGCTTAATGATTTGAGAGACAGTTAAGGGGGGGAAACCACTCAAATATTTTGCTCATTGGCAGGGAGAATCAGAAATATATTTGAAATGAGTAATATTAATAAAATCATTATAGTTCTTTCTTTTTTGTCCCCTCTGTCCTCTTCCTCTCTCTCTTTCTCACTCTCTCTCTCTGTCTCTCTCTGTCTCTTCCCCTCTCTCCTCTCCCCTCCCCCTACTGAAAATCTCCTGCCACAGCGATTGCATTTGCCTCCAGACTTGTCAGACACAGTGAGCCGCACAAGCAAACAGGATCTGGCAGTCTCCGCCAAATTGCTGAGCACAGAATGTAGCGCGATGGCCATGGGCAAGAAGCACCTGGACTTCTAGTGATTTCAACTTAGCAGCTTCACTCCAATTTATATGACACTCTAATTATGACTGTTAATGACTTTCGTAAATATTTTTCTTCATCGTTGTGACCCAGCAGTCCTTCCAAAAAAAAAACAAACCTAACTTGCAAGCTTTATATCTGTCTTTCCATTCTGTTATTTTTATGTTCACAGGTGTAGTGTTTTGACAGTAAACAAATGCATTCTGCATTGCGAGAACATTTTTAAAATAAATTGCCCTTTGGAAAAAATTGATTTCTATTGTCAAAAACTGGACTTTGTTATAGGTAAAATCCAAGATAGCGACTAAGCAAAAGAATTTTAAATGCTTACTGGGAACTACTGTTTTGTAAATCAATAGTATATTAAATAAAATAAAGAATTATTTCAGGTAAGTTATTTTGATATCAAAAGGGGTATCTCAAAAATACTATTCAATAAAATATGACAGATTCTTTTATATAACTGTGTGCAGGTTGTTCTATACCAGTGTTGTTACCTATAACTTAGTGAAGCTCTTTTATGGTAAACATTCACATCAAGTAATGAGATTATCTTACACGCTAATAAATATATTAAAATGTGTGAATAAAGTTTACAAAACACCAAGACTTTTTTAATGAAATTCAAAATTGTAATAATAAACATAAAGAACTGATGCCAACCTGATGAAATTATGTCAACAGAGTAAAATTCAGTCTGACAGCTACATTAATATTAAAAATCAAAGGGAGTGAAATGGAGCTTGGAGAACAGAGATCAGAGAATGTATAGAGTGTAATAGAAAATAAAATCGAACTTTCATTCTTGTGAGTGTGATTGGTGTGTTTATGTGTTGTATGTATACGCATATTGTTTGTAAGCTGCCCAGGGTTATTATACATAAGATGGGTAATTATATAAATTATATGCAGATATATAATATACACATTACACAAATGCATTACAAATATATTCATATTTTACATCTATGAAATGGAAATACAAACTATATAAATGTGAAAAATGTATTTATTGGCAATAAAATCTGTGTATTTATATAGAACTAAGGTACCAAAAGGGTTGTTTGGTGAATATCAGGAAGCAGGGACCATGCATCTTCATTTTAGATGGTTTTAAGACTATTGGGATCTTATTTTAAATAATTTCCACCATGTTCGCTTTGGATAGTTGAGATCATACTTCAGATTACAATTTTATAGATATAAAAGCAATGAAAAATGCCTCTTCAAAAAAAACCGGTAAAACATTGACTACAATAATGTTAATGTATTTTGATTGGAATGGAATTAAAGTGTTGGTTAAACGATTGACTTTATAATGCTGTAAGTAAAATGGTGCGCTTCAACAATTGTTTAATATGAATGTCAATCATTTTTAAAAAATCTACTGTACTATAAACACATAGTGTATACAGCTTTTATTCTGAATTAGAATAATTGAATCAATGTCAGTGATTGCTAGAATGTCAAATCTATCCATCATATCTTGTCACTACCAGTTTATTTTTCTTATCATAATTCTGACGCATTGCAGTATTTCAATTAAATGCAAGTACAGATAGTTCTTTAATTTTTAAATGGGAAGCATATAAAGCCTATATTCATGTCCATATTGTTGCATATGCATAATATTAAAAAAAATATTGAAATCAATATAAAAAAATAAAATGGAAATTCTTTAGGCACAGATAGTTAGCGCTCCTATCAGTGTAGAAGATATAAGCTTAACCTGAATAATATCACACAGATCTGAATTTGCTTTAATATATGTACACCAAAATTGGGGAAATGATGGCAGATCTGCCAAGTAACTTGAAGAAAAACAATGAAAACTTTGTTATACCTTTTAAAGATATGAAAAATAACTTATGTAATTCCTCTGAAAATGTAACATTCCACTGTCTTAAATTGTACTCAAATTTGTATAGTCAGGAGAGACGACTTCCGGTATCCGGTGGCAACGGACGTCTGGAAGGCTTCTCCTGCCTCCAGTGTCCGAATCCGGCCGCCGCCGAGGCCCTTAGGGGCCAGGTGTTCCGAAAAGGACACCTGCCGTACGGACGGCTCGCCAGGGGTCTCCCAGCCGATATACAGGACTGGGGGGACCGATGCTGGCGCGTCCTAGGCTCGGCGGGGTTCGGAGGCCACAGGCCGCGGCCATTATTTTGGTCGTCGCCTGGGCCGCTGTGCTCGTGACACCGGGCTTTGGATTTATAATTGCAGCAGCCTGGTGGTGAACAGGAACGGAGAAGAATTGAGGAATGAAGAAGGAAGGGATATCGGCAATGTGAGTGGAGTACTCCGGTGCGGGGGTTTTCTCCCCTGCGACTGGAAGGAGTACGAATCACTTTGGAGAGAGGAGAACTTAAAATAACAAGATTACCGGTTTTGTGGAGCTCTGGAGAAAGAGGTGATGGAGAAATTTAGGAGGGAGGGTTTGAGGCCCCCCCTCCCTCTGGGGAACAATGGTGGCGTCCAGCTTCCGCCTTCACTATGAGAATCTTGATGACATCACTTCCCTTCGGCTTCCTGGTTGACTAACTGTACTCTGGACTCGTTGCTCCTGTGAGTGCCCCCTGGTGGATCCGGAGGAAATTATAAGGATACTGTGCTTGCCTGAGGATTTTAAAATTTTTTTTTTTTTAAATGGCAAAAGGTCAGAGACCAACTGCTGGAGAAATGGAGAGAATTCTGGAAAAGTTATCTAATATGGACAAGAAACTGGATGAAATAAGAGCAGAAATTGTGACTATCCAAAAGGATTTAAAGGATACTCAACAAGTCTCAGTAGAAAATAAGCAGAAAGTGGAAGGTCTGAGGGTGAGATGCGGGCAGTGCAGAAAAGAGGAGGCGACAAGCAATGCTGTGCTTGGACTACAGATGGATAAAATGTCTTATTTTCTTAGGTTTCAAAATTTGGAAGAAGTGGACCAAGAAGACTTGAGAGATGTTGTGACTAAACTGTTGGGAGAATTTCTTGGGAGAGGTGTTGATTTTATGAATTGGGATGTGGATCGAGTTTATAGAGTTAATTCACAATATGCACGCACGCATGCAGTTCCTAGAGAGGTTCATGTCAAATTTGTGAAAAGAGAGACGAGAGATGAAATTCTTAGAAAACATAGGAGTGGGGCACTGACTTATAGGGGCAGGAGATAGCCATTCTGAGGCAGATTCCCAGACAGGTACGTGAAATGAGAAAGAAATATTATTTTTTATCAAGCAAATTGTACCAGAAGGGAGTGGGCTTCAGATGGCTGATGCCAGAGGGATTGATGATTTTCCGGGAGGGCATTACGAAAAAAATTAGTACAATTGCGGAGGCTGCGGCCTACGTGGAGGAACACAAAGCCCTCCTGGATTTAGATGACCCAGGAATTGAAGAAGGGGAGGTTATAGACCATGGAGCGGAGGCGGCTGGCGCTGTTATGCCCTGGAGTTGGGTCAGGCTGAACCCAGAGTTCTGAGATCCAAAACTAGGAAGTGACAAAGATATTTGGTATTGTGTTGGTTTTCCTTATTCTCTTTCGTATGATATTCTGATTATTCTTGACCCTTCCTTATTGTGTAAGATTGAAACTTAGCTACTTCGTATCACCTGCTTGCCATATGGCTGTTGTATGTGTTTAAAATTTTGAGTAAAATTCTTATCATGTATAAGAAAAATGAAAATTTACCATACCTGATATGTATTTGCATAAATTTTTTTTGACCAATAAAAACTTTTTATAACAAAAAAATTTGTATAGTCAGTCTGTATTTCATGAAATTTGCATTGATTGATTATGTTCCATCAAGTTGTTCGTGAATCCTGAAGGCCACATAGACTTTCTACATGATAATCTATCCCTAATCTGGAATTTCAGCAACTCTGCACTCATTGCCACCGTGACTAAGGCCATCCAACTTGCTT
This sequence comes from Ahaetulla prasina, assembly GCF_028640845.1. Classification (NCBI taxonomy): domain Eukaryota; kingdom Metazoa; phylum Chordata; class Lepidosauria; order Squamata; family Colubridae; genus Ahaetulla; species Ahaetulla prasina. Next base: position 278,448,595 of record NC_080539.1, on the reverse strand, counting down.
GTTATTCTCTTTTCTTTCCTTCCACCTTTTTCAGCATTAATCGTATTATTTGTTATATAATAATATTTTGGAAGATGACATTTTGTTATTGTTTAGTGAACCTTGCCAGGCAAATATCATATTTGTTCAATTTAGGCTTATCTTCTGACCAATGTAGATATCAAATTATAACATCCGTTCTAGCAAATAAGAATTCTAGCAAAAGTCATTGTGTTTAGTGATTAAGAATAACAAGTTGGGTTTTTAAGGATAGACATGGATCAGACAATATTTTCTTTACAATAAATCAGATTGATTTGAAACATGGATAATATCAAGCTGTTATTATATCACTGAATGCTGAAAAAGCCTTTGGCAAAATTTATCAGCAACATATGTTCAGTATTTTAGCTAATTTAGGATTTTCTGAAGAATTTATAATTGGATCTGTATTCAAATGTACCTTCATCCAAAGTGATAGTCATTTTTAATCCATTTTTTTCATTGATAAAAGGCACTAGACAAGGATGCCCATTTCCCCCTATTATTTTAAATAGGTGTTTGAAATCGTTAGCATGTGATATTAACAAGATTACAATATTTAATGTATATAGCATAACTTTTTAGAATGTGAGCTAGGGTTAATATGCTGATGATATTTTTTATGTCCGTATTTCATGTCTCCAGTTTTGATTTTTTTTTTTAAATGGGAAGATTCTAAACTGCTCCAATAAACAGTCGACTGAACTAGCCCAAGTCAGAATTGTCAATGAGTAAAATTATCTTCAAGCTTTTCAATCAATCAATCAGAATAAACCTGGAAAGAACCTTGGAGGTCTTCTAGTCCGACTCCCTGTTCAAGCAGTAGACCCTATAACCATGATGGCGAATCTATGGCATGCGTGCCACAGGTGGCACACGTAGCCATATCAGTGGGCATGCAAGCTCAGCTCCGCCGGCTGCTTTTCGGGCCTTCTGGGCCCACCAGAAGTAGGGAAACAGGTTGTTTCCTACCTCCGAAGGGCCTCAGGGGGGGTGGGGATGGCCCGTTTTTTGCTGTCCCCAGCCTCCAGAGCCTCTCTAGTAGTCTGGGAAGGGAAAAAATGGCTTTCCCCACACACACACCCCGGAGGCCAGAAACGGCCCGTTTGCCAACTTCCGGTAGGCCCAGAAGGCCCGAAAATCAGCTGGCTGGCATGTGCATGGATGCCAGAGCTGAGCTCACATGCCCACTGATATGGCTACGCGTTCCATAGGTTTGCCATCACGGTTATAGGATCTGCTTGAGCAGGGAGTTGGACTAGAAGACCTCCAAGGTTCTTTCCAGGTCTATTCTGATTGATTGATGATTGATTGACTGCTATCATGTCCCCCTCCAGCCCTTCTTTTCTCTAGTCTAGCCAAACCCAAATCAACCATTCGTCATATGTTTGATTCTCCATGCCTTTAATCATCTTAATTGCTCTTCTTTGCACTTTTTTTCAAAGTCTAAACCTTTTTTTGTCATTTTTTTATCAGTTTTGTATTTGTAATCAATATATTAACTATCTCAGGGTCTTTATCCTTTATATAGTTCACAGATTATTACTTTAAATATCAATAAAAATATAAAATAAATCTCTTTGGATCTCTATATCTTACAAACATTACCCCTTGGAGCATGGTTAATGACTCATCAAACAGCTATTAAAAAATACCAAATCTGGGGCAAATGGCATGTTCTACCTGCTATGGTTGAAATGAAATTAGAATTTATTTTCAGGATACTTCCCTTTGACAATGCAGACAAGCAAGGATCAGTTCAATCCCCCACTTACATAAATCTATCAGACCCAAAAGATCCTTTTCTGCCTCAAAAGCCTGCCCCATCCTTTCTTTACTGGGAAGAAAGTAATAGTAACCATGAACAAAGGCAGAATGAAATTGACTAGAGGCCTCAGAAATCCCGCCCCATTCAACTGACCAAAGCAGAGCGAATAAGGAAGTTGCAACTAAGTATTTGGGTTATTTGTGTCTAAACCCAGCAATGTTATTCTAAAAAACAATGTTTTTTATGCATATGATCCCAAGAGCTTGATCGTGAATCAGTATCTAGAACATTCTGCTCTGCTATTCAAAACGCTTATAAAATGTCTTGTCTGTTGTTCTTTATTCCTCACCTTGCGAAGCTGGAACTCAATGATTGTTGAATAAAAGGTTAATTTCCCTTCAATCGTGTTCTCCATTCTTTCTAATTTTTCCACCACAGTGCCTCCCTTCCTTTCCATACACTGTTTGGGTTGCTTAACTGAATGTGGATTACAAACTGACTATTCTGGAATCTTTCTTTAACCAGTGATTTGTCTCTCTGAATTTTTTGGGGGAAAATATGCACTAACACTTGGCATTTTTCTTTTGATATGCTTAAAGTGAAAGGATGAATTTGCAGTTTGCTCTGGTATACTTCAATTGAAGATTTACGACTGCGAAGTTATATTTGGGCTTGAAGCAAAAGCTAAATAATCACAAAATAATATTCCAATGTAGATCTGTGGCATTTTGATACATCTAATTTACTACAAGTGATTATTAAAAGTCTATGGCATAAAAAACCCTACAATTACTATTTATAAAATTCTGTTGATAATGAATCAACAGTTGATACACAAACTATAATGACTGAATGGAACAAAATTTAAGGTTGTGTTTTGCCACACAACGGGAAGAGGTGTTTACATCAATTGCAAAACTTCAGTAGATATTATATTTTCTTAACCACTTTAAAAAACTGTAATATTTGGACATTCCATGGTGTTTATATATAAAAGGCTTGATCTAGGCTTTTAAACATATTCTTTTAAACATCGTAACATCCCCCTAAGATGAAGTTGGCCCCATTCTTCATAACCTTTGGGAAGTGAAGTCCCTTAAAATATGGCTTTGTCAACAGGTCAGGGGAATCTGAAGGAGATGACAATTTGATAAGACGGCTGATTTATTTTTTAACATTAACTTCCTTCAGATTCCTACTATTAATAATATTGCTGGTTCCTTTTAATTGTAGTTTTTAACATTTAGGGTTTTTTATGATGGTTTTTATTGTAACCTGCTTCTTTTTTACTGTGACACTTCACTGTTGCTTGTATAAATGTGATAGATAGACAGACAGACAGACAGATGATTAAAGGTCGGAGATGTGATAAATGCTTCATTTAAACATGTTTGTACAATGCTTTATATTTGTTCCAGTTGGAACAATTATGACGTATTAATTCAATTTTGAAAAAAGTATTATTTTCAGATATCCGTGTCTTTTGAATTATATTCCCGTAGCGTAGAAATTTGCTTTTGGATGAAGAAAATTGATGTCTGGGGCCTACATATAATTAATAAACATATTCTTTGGCACTGGAAAATAAATATATGGCCCCAACTATTCAGTGATTTGAAAGGATTTCAGTTGCAGGAGTAAATTAGATAAGTCTAGTTAACTGAGTTCCTTTCGATCAGGGTTCAGGCATGGACATTGCATTGGTCATGCTGGCTGAATTCTTGTTAAGACTTTTTATACCTTTTAACCACTGTATTCTAATCAGTCCTTGTATAAACTTTTAACTACTTTATTGTAAATCTGGAATACCACACTTGCAAACCTTCATTGCAAGTGTGGTATTCAATAAAAATGAATAATACAGTTCTACACTAAAGATACAATTTAAGATAATATTTGCCATTAAAAAACCTAAGACCTGATTATCTGAAAGACCCCTTCTCCTACTAGAAACTTGTCTAGTTACTGTACTTAAAAGAGCATAAGTTCTGATAGACAGTTAGTTAGTTAGTTAGTTAGTTAGATAGTTAGTTAGACAGACAGATAGATAGATGATAGATAGATAATTTGTATTTGTACAAGATCCCTTAGATGTCTGAAACTTGGTTGTTAGTATGGAGAAAAGGGCATTCTTCTATATGGCTCCCAGACAGTATAACATACTCCTTGCTCCCATTCTCCTACTATTTAGGTGGGTGGCAAAACCACTTTTCCCAAGCTTTTAATTTTTAATGGCTTAAACAATTTATTGTAAAGTTGGTCACTGTAATTGCATCAGTTTTATTTTTATAATTTGCTTTTTTAAAATGTAAGTCATCCTGAGAGATGAAATAAATAGAAAGCAATATAAATTCAATGTTATTTTAAATGCCATAGACGGTAATTTTGAGATAATAAATTCAGGAGACATGTATCTTAGTAAGTCCTAGCTTCTTTTGTAATAGAAAAGTCATTGTTCTCAACAAGAGTTTTCAAGATACTGTCTGAATGTGAATAATATTATTTTGAAGGGCAGGAAACAATGCATGATGCATTTTTTAAAAAAAAATCAGTCTTATATATCTAGATAAGGACGTGCAATCCAGGGGTGAAATCCAGCAGATTCTAGAGAACTGGTAGCCGAAATCGGCAAATATCACCTCTGGCTGGCTCCAGAGTGAGGTGGGAATGGAGATTTTGCAATATCCTTCCCCAGGAGTGGGGTGGGAATGGAGATTTTGCATATCCTTCCCCTGCCATGTCCACCAAGCCACGCCCATCAAGGCATACCACGTCCACCAAGCCATGCCCACAGAACCGGTAGTAAGAAAAATTGAATTCCACCACTGATGCAATTCAATAGTTTTCTGATACTTTGACACAAATTTTATTCTCCCTTCCTACTGGCCATGCTAGCTAGTGCTAATCAGAAACTAAATAAATAAATGTTATATAATTTCAGTTTTATTAATCCAGAAAATAGTGCAAAATGTGTACCTCACAGTTCCAAACATTTCAACAACATATGAAGTAGACGATGGAAGATTATTTTTCTTGGTCCCTTTATCTCCCTCTTACTTTAATAATACAATAAACAATGTATGTTTAATCAGAAGTACATCTCTTCATGGTGCCTAATTGTGAAAGACTGCAGAAAGACAAAACCAAAACAATAAAGGATTGTGTAATATGCTAAAAGCTACCAAACTCATTAAAATTATGTAAATAACTTCCTGTACTTCATGTTGATCATCCATTTCATCAAACATATAGGTATTACCTGAAACAAGACATATGTGCATGAATAGTGCCCTTGGCAAGCTATATTACAAAACTCAATTCAACTGTCTGCCAGATTGTTGGAGAACTCCACAAATGTTTTCTGGAAACTTGTATAGCAAATTTAAGGCATCTCCCTAATCAGTTTAATCTCTGCAAAGCTGCAAAGACTAACAGTGTTGACAATCTTCAGAATGATCAAATGTGATCTAATCACAAGGGACTAACAGAAATATCTCCACTTTCATATCATTAATCAGCTGGTTGAAAGTAAAAAAAGTATTTCCCACCTGTATCACGAAAACCTGAGCCATTAAATTTTGAATGCCACTCACGTTTTTAGCACCCATGCTTCCAAAGCATGGAAATTGAATATCTGCCACCAGCCCTGGTGAAATAGCTCAAGCAGTAGTACAGCTGGGCACGTTTTTCAAAATACCAGCAGCAATGACAATTTTGCCCATTGAGCCTAACTTCAAGTCTCACTGCCATTCATCTGTAAATCATGGTATCTGGTCTCTTCTAAGGGAGTCTTAGGAAATCATCACCACCCCACCTCCCTGTCTCTGGTGACATGGGTATTTATTTGTTTTCTTTCAAAAAGAAATGCAGCTGCCTTTGTTATTCATGATTATCCTATGATAATCCCATGATAATCTGGGCCTTGAAGGAGGCAGTGGTATATCTACCTCAGGAAGTCTCAGCCCTCCTGGGATAAACTAGACAGGAAACAGGAGTAGATGAGCTAATTCTACTTTATCATAAGGCAACATTAACAGGATCTTTCAAATCTGAAGGTTCGAACTTCCTGCTGTCACTATTAACCATCTGATCAATTGGGGTGGGTTCTTGCTCTGAATGTTATTAAGAGGAGTTGGGGACTCCTCTTTTCTTGTCTGAGTTTTCTTAGGCAGCATTTCTTTCCCTCATCTTCCTCATCCACGCATTCCATTATAGGAGGAGATTACACACACACACACACACACACACACACACACTTGTTGATGCTTTATTCAAACTGAATTTATATATCAGTGATTATGTGACCTTTCTAGATGCCATGTGCCATAAATGAATGAATGAATAAATTGCAGGAAGTCATCATTGTCCAGTCTCCAATATTCCTTGGGGGGGGGGTGTATGAACAAAGCTGATGGATACTAGCTATAGAGAATCTTGGAGAAAATGATTATTTGGTTGGTTTCAATTGGATTTCATACTGGGGCATTGTACAGAAACAGACTGACATGCTCCATCTTTGAATCAAGACCTTGTGGACAAGCTGTGGAAGTTGTTTTATTTTTATTTTATTTGTATTTATTTTATTTATTTTGTCACAACAATATATGTAAGTATGATACAAAAAGGTTATATAGTATATAAACATATATATGAGTAAATATTAGGAGGTATAAGCATATATATATATATAGGAAGAAGAAAAAAACAATAGGACAGGAATGGTAGGCACGTTTGTGCGACATGTTCGTGGGACACACTGTGCAACTGCAGTTTGCCTCTTTAATCAGTTGCTGGTCCCACTCAGTTAATTTTAATGAAGAGGGAGGTTCCTCATTTTAGAAGCGCTTAAAGTTCGATACTCTCCCTTGTTCTGTTTAACATCTACATGAAAATTGTTGAGAATATCCATTGGTTTGGGGTACAGTATTATCAGCACACATGCTGTGTGGCTGTTCAGGTCTAGATGAAGCAGAACAGACTTCAGCTCAATCCTGACAAAAATTGTTGTAACTGTTTGAGCCAGCCTTGGGTGGGTGGGGAGACATTTTTATTATGGGATAGCATTTCCCCATGTTAGGCAAATTGAGAATCCTCCTGGATTTTCAGCTACTGCTCAAAGAGCAGATGGCAGCTGTAGCCAGGAGGGCTTTTTGCACCAGCTCATCTTATGCACTAGTTGCGCTCTTGCCTTGACCAGCAGGCCCTTCAAATGATTACTCATGCCCTGATCACTACATGCTCGGACTGTTACAATGTGTTCCAAATGGGGCTACCCTTGAAGATTATCAGGAAGCTACAGCTGGTTCAAAATGCAGCAGGGCAGGCCGTAGCACACTTTTCATTATGTCATTATGCAGCTGCTATGCTAGATGCATTGTTTACCAGCTGTCTTTCAGGTACAACTCAAGATGCTAGCCATCGCCTATAAAGTTCTTTATGGCCTAGGCCTGGTTATCTGCCAAACTACTTTCTGCCTGCCTGGTATGTTCTGGCTATTTTTACTGTTTTGGGATTTTGTAAGCCACCTAAGGGTCTGTCCAGAATGAGCAGTCATAACAAAGGTAAGTAAATAAATGGCAGCTCACAGCAACATTCCATTAAAAAAATTATATTTATTTTAAAATAAATAAATATTTACTTATTGTTAAAAAGTATTTAAAACTAAATAAGTATAATAAAATAAATAGATAAAATAAGGATAAACCTACAAAATTCCACAAAAATCATTGAGTACGCAATGTGCAATCAGATAAATGTGTAAGACAGCTTCCATTCCTGTCCTTGTCTAGGTTTGTCCTTGCTCAAATCCAGAAAGGTGTGGCTACCTATGGATCTGAGATTTAGCAACAGCTGCCCTGTAATCCAGTTTATGAATCCCACCTTACTGGACTCAAAATACTGTGGCATTTAGCAGAACAGAACAGGTGATTGCTTGTGCCTACCCCAGTCTTACAGTGAATTTCTGTTACCTAAAGAAAATTAAGGGAAAGTCCTGATTTAATTCACATTTAAATATTACCATCTCTTACCATTTCAGGAAAGCAGAAACATAGTAATAAATTATAATATGTATAGGTTCAAAAAAAAAAATCCCAGAAAAACAATGCTGATTTTTTAAGAGGTGTAAATCCATCAATATCTTGCCCAATTATTTCAAAACATTCTTCTTTTTTGCGACCTGTTCATTTACAATCCAGAATGAGCTACAAGAAGACATTCTTCCAAAATGGTATAAACAAAAGATGTCAAAGTAGACATTTCTAGGGAATCATAGAATGGGCAAAGACATGTAAACTACTTTAGTTCAAAAATCTAAATTAATGCATCGTTTACAATGGCTGTTCAGCTTCTGTGTGAAAACATCCAACAAGCAAATACTCAACAACTTATTTTGGTAAGTGGTTTCACTGTTGAAAAGTTTATAATTAAGGTTCCTCTTCCTCCGATATTTAAACAGAATCTGTCTTCCCTACCTTCTAGGCTGACAAAACAACAGACCATGGTCTTCAGACCTGTGGCACCACTTCCAGTTCTTGAAGAAATCTGTACTATCTCCCCTTTATTGGCTTTTATTTTGGTTAATATGCTAATTTCTCAAACTCCCATCATTGTAGTTCATTAATCATTCTCACTGAACTCTTTGAACTTGTCCCCAAATTTATGAATCTTTAATTTGTGGGATCTGACCAATGGAGGCTTAAGAAGAACTATTACAGGTAGTCCCCAGGTTACGATGGCAATTGGGACCAAACCTGAGCAATGCAGTCCTAAAGTGCAAAACCATATGATGACATTGCCTAGTGGCAGTAAAGCCAGAACTCCAGGTTGCTGTTGTAGCTGCAGGATTACAATGCTTGTTAAATAAGGATAACTATGTGACTGTGATGTAGGATGATATGGGATTCTCAGACAAGCAAGTTGGTGGACAATAGCTATAGGCATGTTGGCACTACAAAGAGCAGGCAAATGGGTGTTATGGAGGATAGGGGAGAGGGTGATCTATCAAGATCATTTCTAATTTTGCTCCTATGTTCTAGAATGCAAAATGTTCTGCCTCATTTTATCCATCAGAAAGCTCTAGAAACAGTTCCTATGTCTCTTCGTCCAAGAGGGCTTCTTTGGCACTCAATTTTGTCCTTATCTAGCATAGTGAGGGTGAGTCCATCTGCACGGTAAGTGGGAGGGGCAGATATGGCGGAAGGGGGGGATCGCATCGGTTTAGGGGGTCACGCGTTCAATGTATACAGGCGATCGCGTGCCCCGATCCCCCTGACTTCTCCCGTTCCCCGGATGGTCAAGACCCTCAGAGCCTGGGCCTTCGTCTGATGTTATGCAACGCACGGTCCGTGGCCAATAAGGCCCCCCTAATACATGATCTGATTCAGGGGGGTGCCGCGGATATTATAGGCGTTACGGAGACCTGGTTGGGCACTGAAGGGGGCGTGCCCCTGGTTGGGATGCGCCCACCGGGTTTCCGTGCATTCCATCAGCCGAGGGCCCAGGGTAGGGGTGGGGGGGTGGCGGTTGTTATTAAAGAGAGTCTAGAGCCGAGGGAGACCACTGTACCTCAGATTGCCGGGTGTGAATCCCTCTTTGTGAGGTGGGGTCATAGATGTCAGATGGGCTTGCTGGTCGCGTACCTGGCTCCTTGCTGCGTGACAGCCGCCCTGCCCGAGCTCCTGGAGGTGCTTGCCGGGGTGGCAGTTTTAGTCATGGGGGACTTTAACTTGCCATCTGCCGGTTCGTCATCGACAGTAGCTCGGGAGTTCATGGCCTCCATGACGGCCCTGGACCTGACTCAAGTAGTGGATGGTCCTACTCACATCGGGGGAGGCACACTGGACCTGATTTTCATCTCTGGTCAGTGGTTGAAGGATCTGGACTTGAGAGATATAGTCACAGAACCTTTGTCATGGTCAGATCACTCTCTCCTTCGCCTGGACTTTCTGACTGCTACCCAACACCGCAGGGAGACGGAACCACTACGTTGGTACCATCCCAGGCACCTGATGGACCCAGAGAGGCTCCGGACGGAGCTTGGGCCATTCCCTGAGGGTCTGGCTCACGGCACGGCAGAGGAACTAGCCGCAGCCTGGGAACGGGCTGCGGCTGGGGCTTTAGACCATGTCGTGCCTCTGCGGCCTCTGACCCGGCGCAGATCCCAACCGGCTCCTTGGTTCTCCGAGGAGCTGAGGGGGATGAAACGCCGGAGAAGACGCCTAGAGAGTTCTTGGAGGTCCAGAGGCTGATCGGACACTAGTTAGATCCTATACTAGATCCTATACTAGGACCTACCTAGTGGCACTGAGGGAAGCGAGGCGTTGCTACGCCTCCTCCCTCATTGCGTCGGCAGATAACCGCCCAGCTGCCCTGTTTCGGGTGACCCGCTCCCTCCTTCACCAGGGGGAGCGGGATGACCCGTTGCAGGGACGTGCTGAGGAGTTTAACGGTTATCTATATGATAAAATCGTTCAGCTTTGGGACGGTCTGGACCAAAATTGTGGCGATTCGGACGGGGCGTCTGAGGGCGGTCTTGGTGATGTTGTCTGGGATGAGTTTGACCCTGTGGCTCCCGAGGACATGGACAGGTTGCTGAGTAGATTGAATGCCACCACGTGTTTACTGGACCCGTGCCCCTCCTGGCTGGTGCTGGCCACTCAGGAGGTGACACGAGGCTGGCTCCAGGGGATTACGAGCGCTTCCTTGTTGGAGGGAGTCTTTCCGGCCGCCTTGAAAGAGGCGGTGGTGAGGCCCCTCCTCAAGAAGCCTTCCTGACCCGCTGTTTTAGGTAATTATCGTCCGGTCTCCAACCCGCTCATGGCGAAGGTTGTAGAGAGTATGGTGGCATATCAGTTTCCCCTGCACCTGGAGGAAACTGTCTATCTAGACCTGCTCCAGTCCGCTTCCGCCCGGTTACAGCACTGAGACGGCTTTGGTCGCGTTGGTGGATGATCTCTGGAGGGCCAGGATAGGGGTTGTTCCTCTGCCCTGGTCCTATTAGACCTCTCAGCGGCTTTCGATACCATCGACCATGGTATCCTGCTGCGCCGGTTGGAGGGATTGGGAGTGAGAGGCACCGCTTATCGGTGGTTCTCCTCCTATCTCTCCGACCGTCGCAGACGGTGTTGACGGGGGCAGAGGTCGACCCGCGCCTCACTTGTGGGGTGCCGCAGGGTCGATTCTCTCGCCTTCTGTTCAACATCTATATGAAGCCGCTGGGTGAGATCATCAGTGGCTTCGTGTGAGGTACCAGCTGTACGCTGATGACACCCAGCTGTACTTTTCCACACCGGCCACCCCAATGAAGCTATCAAGTGCTGTCCTGGTGTTTGGAAGCCGACGGGTCTGGATGGGGAGAAACAGGCTCAAGCTCAATCCTCCAAGACGGAGTGGCTGTGGATGCCGGCATCCCGGCACAGTCAGCTGAGTCCACGGCTGACTGTTGGGAGCGAGTCATTGGCCCCGATGGAGAGGGTGCGCAACTTGGGCATTCTCCTGGATGAACGGCTGTCTTTGAAGACCACCTGACGGCCGCCTCCAGGAGAGCTTTCCACCAGGTTCGCCTGGTGCGCCAGTTGCGCCTTTCTAGACCGGGATGCCTTGTGCACAGTCACCACGCCCTTGTGACGCCTCATCTGGATTACTGCAATGCTCTCTACATGGGGCTCCCTTGAGGGGCATCCGAGGCTTCAGTTAGTCCAGAATGCAGCTGCGCGGGTGATAGAGGGAGCCCTCGTGGCTCCCGATGACACCTATCCTGCGCAGGCTGCACTGGCTACCTGTGGCCTTCCGGTGCGCTTCAAGGTGTTGGTGAACGCCTTCAAAGCGCCCATGGCATAGGGCCGGGCTATTTACGGGACCGCCTGCTGCTACCGAATACCTCTCACTGACCCGGCGCCTCACTTGTGGGTGCCGCAGGGTCGATTCTCTCGCCTTCTGTTCAACATCTATATGAAGCCGCTGGGTGAGATCATCAGTGGCTTCGTGTGAGGTACCAGCTGTACGCTGATGACACCCAGCTGTACTTTTCCACACCGGCCACCCCAATGAAGCTATCAAGTGCTGTCCCGGTGTTTGGAAGCCGACGGGTCTGGATGGGGAGAAACAGGCTCAAGCTCAATCCTCCAAGACGGAGTGGCTGTGGATGCCGGCATCCCGGCACAGTCAGCTGAGTCCACGGCTGACTGTTGGGAGCGAGTCATTGGCCCGATGGAGAGGGTGCGCAACTTGGGCATTCTCCTGGATGAACGGCTGTCTTTGAAGACCACCTGACGGCCGCCTCCAGGAGAGCTTTCCACCAGGTTCGCCTGGTGCGCCAGTTGCGCCTTTCTAGACCGGGATGCCTTGTGCACAGTCACCACGCCCTTGTGACGCCTCATCTGGATTACTGCAATGCTCTCTACATGGGGCTCCCTTGAGGGGCATCCGAGGCTTCAGTTAGTCCAGAATGCAGCTGCGCTGGTGATAGAGGGAGCCCTCGTGGCTCCCGATGACACCTATCCTGCGCAGGCTGCACTGGCTACCTGTGGCCTTCCGGTGCGCTTCAAGGTGTTGGTGAACGTCTTCAAAGCGCTCCATGGCATAGGGCCGGGCTATTTACGGGACCGCCTGCTGCTACCGAATACCTCTCACTGACCCGTGCGCTCTCACAGAGAGGGACTCCTCAGGGTGCCGTCGGCGCGACAGTGTCGTCTGGCGACGCCCAGGGGAAGGGCCTTCTCTGTGGGGGCTCCCGCCCTCTGGAACGAACTCCCCCCAGGACTCCGTCAACTTCCGGACCTCCGAACCTTTCGTCGCGAGCTTAAAACTCACTTATTCATCTGCGCTGGACTGGGTTAGTTTTAAATTTATGGGTTTTTAATGGGTTTTTATCCTAAAATTTTAATCTTGGCCAATTTAATAAGTTTTTTAATTGTATTTTAATCGTATTTATATTGTATTATTGTATATTTTTTATCTGGCTGTGAACCGCCCTGAGTCCTTCGGGAGAAGGGCGGTATAAAAATTTAAATAATAAATAAATAAATAAAATAGTAATGAAGCAAATCTAAGGCATTCCTTCTGACCACATGCTTTTGTTTAAAATATCATATATACCCTCTAGAAAATGCCCCCTTGCCCAAAGGACTACTTTTTCAGAGAGATTCTGATTGCAGGTTCTGTTGAGGAGTATCTGTTTCAGTCCCCACAATGCTTGCAGAAAAGCAACATTTTCCTTTAAGAAAATAACAGGAAGAGATGCTTCTGCCTTCCCAATCAAAACAAATAAATGGAACAGAATGTGTGGCATTCTTAGGTGAAAGCTGAACCACTCTTGTTAGCCTGCTGCACAAAAGCAAACAAGAACAAAAGGAAGACAGTGTTAAGCGTCTGTCATAACATCACCCTGTAAAAAGAGCTTATCCCCAAATTAACACAAACCCCTGCAGGTGTTGCGCTGAGAAAATTAGATCACACAGTGTGATTGGAAAAGGGCAAATCAATCTCAGGCATCTTTGGTAGCCATGATGGACATACATGATGTATGTTGTTCTATTTTAATTGATCTGTCCTTTTCCAATCACACCATGTTATTGGTGGCTAATTTAATTCCCTGAAGGTGTCAAAAGTCATTGCTGGACAACAGTCCTGCTAGAATCTGAAAACCAACTACTGTCAGTATATTTATTTGCTTTTTACTATGCTGATGACTTGGGAAACACTGCAAAACATATACAAGAAAGCTGCATTTGGGCTTCTTCATTAGATAACATTTATAATTGTGTAGTAAACATTTTAATAATCTATTAAAATAAAATGTAGTTCTTCAACTTTAAATTTAATTTTAAGAGGATTTGTTCACCTTACACCTGAAATCAGTAGAGGATGTCCTAAAATAATGTTATTCTTTGCAAAGAATTTGTAATCCTACTGGTAAAATAAGTATACAAATTCTATCCCACATTTATGTGATCAAATAGCTTGTGAGTTAGATGTAATCTCATTTTCAGATTATCTGGGAGAAATTCAACATTTCAGGATAATTGAAACCTCCTTGATTTTAAGTGACATTTTCAAGTGATATTTTCAAATGTTTTACTGCATTCAAATAACATTAAAGAATCACCATGAAAATACATTTTTAGTAACATTATATCAGTGGGGCCCATGGGGAGGGTCAAAATAGTTGAGGTATCCATCATAGAATCATACTATAAAAGTCTTTTAATATTTGCAAGCAATGTTGTGCATTTACTAAAAGGTGGGACATTGTGGATGCCCCTTTGCCTATTTTGACATTTTCTCCTTTAGCAATTTTGTTTTTTTACAGATGCATTCTTTCCCAATTCCTACTGATTTAAATGAGATGGTTTCAACCGTTGTCTCCTAGCATAACATTTCATGAGTAGACTCATGTGCAAGAAATGCAGGGAGGTCCAGGGGTAGAGACACTGTTTTTGAGGTTCCTTTTTCATTGCCACACTTAAAGGCCCTTTCCCCATTGCTTTGCAGAGCTCTCCTATCTGGAGGTCATAACAGACTGTGACATAAGGGAGGTCCAGGGCAAATGATCACTATATCTGTTCCATTGTGCGAGAAAGAGTCCTTCCATTCAAAGACAGTTTCTGAATCCAGGCTCATGAATGTATTGAAATAATAAGGTCATCAGATGGATTTCCCTTCAATTACATCGCAAAAAAAAAAGTTTATGCAAAAATGTACACAAAATTGCCTGGTCAAGAATATGAGTAGGTCAAGTGTCATTGACTTAGAACTACCCTATGCAAAGCAGATCTGCAACTATGATTTGATTTTGAGAAAAATCAAGCAAATAAGGATCAATCCGTTTACAATTCATTCTAAAGAATTAGATAAATAAGCGATGGAAATAATGAAGAACTTACAACTCTATGCATATAAAAATTAATAAATATTCTAGTAAGGCTTGCTGGGATTATCAAGATTTGATCATTCGTAATAAAGATTTTTGGGGATGAACAAAAAAACTCCTGCTAGTGTATCTAAAGCATAATGTATTTGGAATCATTTATTTTTACCAGAATCATTAGCTTAAGAACACATAAACTGGAAATGCACATTGCTATTTTCCAGAACTACAACAGAAAAGGTTGAATAGGAGGGGGGAAATGCTTTGTAATGTTAATTTGCAAATATTTATTTAAAAATGGTCTTCTAAAGAGTATCTGCCTGTCATACTCATAATACAGCTCTCTTTTTAGCAACCATTTATTAGCGTATGAAACTTGGTAAGTAAATCCTACCAGATACAGCAATGTACTTCATCCCATCTGGATTTTAAACTACTGGAACTTGCTCAGTACACATGATGTGCTTGTTTTATTTTATAATCTAGCATGGCCTTGAAAAAGTAAACAGTAAAGTAATTGGAATGGAAATTCACGCTATTTATTATGTTACATTCTTTCTCTCTACCATTCCCTCTCAGTTAGAGATCCTTGTCTTGTCTAGACAAGATTCTCCCAGCACAAAGCTGCATATAACTCTGATTATCTAATGCAGTGTTTCTCAACCTTGGTGACTTTATGATGTGTGGACTTCAGTGCCCAGAATTCCCCAGCCAGTGTGATATCCGCACCACATAAAGTCTCCTTTGCTCTTCACCAATTCCACAGCCAGTCTTCCACATGACAGTTTTGGACTGCTTTTGGAATGAGGCCTCTGGCAAAAGAACCAAGAACTACTCAAAGATCAATTAAACTGTTGTGGCATTTGATTCACCCTGGAACAACAAGTGATTCAGGTGTAGCAGCTGTCTAATCAAACATAACGAAACTGAAAGACAGAAAAAGACAAAGAGAAGTACAAGCTCTTTAGATATTTTTCATGACCCTTGCAATGAAAAACAATATTGAGTAGACTGTTAAGCACAGTCAAGATGCTGTTCCACAGGAGCTGTCTGAAATTATCTGTAAAATAACTCTGAAGGTACATCCTTAAGATCGCTTAACACATTTTACCCTTTAACACATTGTAATAACCTATAATCAAGATGGTTAAAAACTTTTTTTTACATATTCATTGCCTGTTCAGATATAGCATGCTGATTATTATAATTCTGTTTTAGGTGATGCAAAAGACAGAAGCAGAGGAGGGCAGTAAAATTAATTAATCTGGAATAAAACTATGTGATCTTGTGATATGCCCTAGGACAGGATTTGGCTCCATGTTGATACCACCAAAAAGAAGACTATTATTATTGTTGTTGTTGTTATTGTTATTGTTATTATTTCTTCTTCTTCTTCTTCTTTTGATAATTTGAAGAAAAAAAACACCTTTTTGATTAGAGAAAATATTCCAGAGGCCCTGTTTGTTTCCCAAGAACATTTCCTTCGGGATGGTTTTTTGGACATTAAAAAAGTTAGTATTACTTTCTTGAAGACTAGCAATGCATCTATACTCATTCTCATAGAATTAAATCCAACTGAGTTCCAGAGGGGAATTCCCAGGTACTGTATATATAAATACACGGAAACATAGCTTAAGACAGACTTCTTTTCAAATTTTTTGGCATTTGTTTGAATTGCTATGTTTTGCTCAGTATTAGCTGTCTAATCAATCATAGTCATCAGCATTATTCTGTACATGAAATATCCTCTTGGTATAAATAGCATTAAAATAACTTGTCAGAAAAAAAGTCTTTTGAGTTTTAATCAGAGTCCACCTTTTCTTAACTCATATCCTAAGCTGTGTTTTTCACGAAGTTTTCTACAAATATATATAAAAATTCACCATCCTCATTTCAGTGCATGTGGAGAGTGTGTGTGTTATAATTAAAGCTGTGCTACACCCTTTTGCATTTACACTGGAAGCAGTTTGCCCCTTTGGATGCATTCATAGAACCAATAAACTAAAATCTGTTTTAGGGTAACTACATTTTTCCCCTAAATTATAGAAAAATCACTTTGATTCAGAAATTGCATTATGGAGGAGAAAGAGAGAATAAATCTCCCCTATCTTTTAAAAGAATTGCTTGAGATGTTTCCCTTAAATTGCAGGCTTAATTTTTTACACATCATCAGATCTCTTCTTTCATGCAGTGTTGTAAATAACAGCTGGATCACAATGAACTTCCTTCATAGATGTAGGAATGTTTATATTCAAACTGCCAAAGACTAAAAGCTTTTCACTTTCACTAACCAGTCACAATTGACATTGTTGTCATATCCTTATTTCTTTTCTCTGATTATTTCTTGATAATGCATCTTTTCACCCTTGTGTATAGATGTGCAAAGGGCACTAAAATATTAGCCAGATTATAAATTCATGGGAAAATTATGTTAAGAAAGTGTGCTTTGTGAATACATGTAGGAATTCATTTTCTTAGAGAATTTTACTTTTGTAGTAAACATACCCATTCAATAATTTAAAAAACAAAACCCTAAAAAGTTATCTTCCAACCAGATATTCCAGTTTAATTCCATTAGCTTTAAACTAGGTTTATTTGAAAATAAGTATTTTCAGCGTTGCAGCTTAACTGAAATAAGTAGAAAATGTTCGTCTTTTCTCTAAATTCAAATTTATCCAACATAATTTAAAACATAACTCTTATTTAAAAGTTAGCTTTTTTCTCCTTATTAAATATTTCTTTATATAATATTTCATTGCAGCTGAAGAATTATATTATTATTATTAAAAAAGCTTTAATACGTAAGTCTGATGTTCTAACAAACTCAACTTTTCAACTGAGATTCCAAAATAAGTTATAAAATCTATAAAAATTACTTTTGAATGTTCATTTTCAACTGGCAAGTGTTACTGGCAAAAGACTTATTTGTGTGTGTAAAAAAAAATAGTTAAACCCTAACAAGGAACAAAATTTTCCACACCACACTATTAGGTTAAAAATAAAATAGTATAATAAAGGAAATACAAAGGCTTTGGCATGGTTTTTACAATCAACAATGGTTAATTTTGATATGTCGTTGTGAACAACTTCAAAACACTTAAGTTTAAAACTCTTGCAAGCACTTTTAATTGATTAGGAATGAATTCTAGATGCACAAAATGATTGGACTGTGAACAGTAGTACAACTATAGCTAAGAACAATTAACTTTTGCTGACCAAAAAAGAAATGTTTGATGCATGAAAATGTGTGTAAAACATCTATAGAATATTCTTGTTGAATATAAATGAAATTAACTTTATTATAGAAATCATTCTGGGAGATTTCTAGGGAAGACAAATACTTACATTTTGACATAAAACAAATTGGATTATATCAGAGACACAATCTACCCTTTTCCTATCAAACTTTTCTTCTTTGAAGTTAACCCTATGTTTGCAAATAAGCATCATCTGTTTATAACCTTTGGAAATTTCAACAGATATTTTCCTTACAGAAATATACTCTGAATTGTTCCCGGTTGAATTATATGCAGTGAAATAATATAGACTTGGAGCATAGTCTGGAATCTATGAACAAATTGGTAGAAGTATTTGATACAGTTTGATAAAACTCTTATTTCATGGCAAAGGTTGTTGATCATGGCTTCCTTTAAAAAAAAAACTTCATGACCAACACAAAAGCAAACATCCATTCAGTCTACATTGTTCTTTCATTATAACATATAAATGCCCATTTACAAATAATACACCAAAATGAATAAAAGTTTGGATACCAAAATGAAGATTTGTTCCAACTGATATAATTCCTTCAGTATACAAAGGTCCATGTTAAAGTCTTTCCTCGTGTGTTACATCATAGGATGCAGTTGTAGTACAGAAGTATGTGGAAAGCCATTCTTCTTTTAGAAATACAGATCAACCTCCAACTGATGTCCATATAGCCATTTGCAAAATCAGCCCACGATTTACTGTAACCTTGGCCAGTACTGAGACATATCAGGTTCACTGCCAGGAACTTGAACAGGAACTGACACCCCAGGAGAAATTAGACCTTGAAGAAGGGGGAAAATGTATTTGGGTGCATATTTACAGATCAATTGCTGGATAATAGATAGATAGATAGATAGATAGATAGATAGATAGATAGATAGATAGATAGATAGATAGACAGACAGACAGATAGAAGATAGACAGATAGACAGACAGACAGACAGATGAGACAGTTGATAGAGGGTGGGGAGAGAGAGAGGCAGATAGATGATAGATACAGACAGACAGATATATAGACTTGTCCCTATGACAAGGGGCACTTTGGAAAACCAGTGAATAAGAACTGCAACTTAAAGTGTTAAGGCACTGAGCATTCTCATTTGCTGAGTGTGATCACTTCAAGATCTTCTATGCATGCACAGATCTCTTTGTGAAATAACAAGTGATTTTATTTTGGCATTGAATCCTGGCAGAGGTTCTATCTGTGTGTGTATATAAGTGCTCAGATCATATATGTTTCTCTCACTTCCCAACCATCCTTTCCAATGGTTTATATAATAATGATTATAATAATATAATTATGACCATCTATTGGTTGAAAGATATCCAGCAGTACAACAGATATGCAGGATGGTGCAAGGATTGGGAGAAGTAAGGTAACATAACATTGGATTCAGTTGAATTTAATTCTGTAATAGATAAATTCATGCAAATTACATTTTTTCTTTATATTAAATTCTTTTAAAAAGAGGCTAACAACTGAATAAATAAAAGAGAGAAACATCATACAACAAGGAATGTGAATCATCAAAATCCACATAATGATATGCTAATATATAGCATATGAATTGTGTTTATTGTTTATTTGGGCTACAACACAAGCACAGCTTAGGAGCTTAGTGTATAATAATTAAGTTACAAGTCTCCCATTGACTAATGGGATTTTGAAACTTTAACTATTTAGATAGCCAAAATGTATTTTATTATTTGTCAGAACAATAAAAGGATTGGTCTACAAAATTCCATTACATTTTGGCTAAGATCAAATATACAGCAGCATCTGTTCCTCAACTGAACTGAGCTTTATCTTCCTGAATTCCTTAATATTTATCTCCTTCTCCACTATGGAGACAAAAGTGAATTAAATCTTGCCACACATTTATCTGAGTAATTTATAATTATTGTACCATTACATTATATATGATTGTAAACATAGATTGCACCTTTGTGTATCTTTTCATATTGAGATACCCTCCTTTCACCAAATTAGTAGAGAAACAAAAAACCTATCCATTATTCCACATGGTTAAAGAAGTGCTGAACTACAGCATTTGCATTAATGTATAAATGATTTACATTAACAGTGAATTTCTAACAAAATAGGGCTTTCTTTTTCGTTTGGCTATTTTATTCATAATCTCCAATACTATCTAATTAGACTCTTAAACACTTTTATGTTACCTCCTCTCCTTTTGTTTAAGAGTTGATAACAAGTTGTCAAGTTTTGTCCAATGGAATCAAAATTCCAATTCGTGGGTAAGCACTCCTCATAAAATATCTCTGATGAAAATACCAATGGTTGCTCACCTGTTGAAGTGGTTCCAGAAGTGCCCATTGGCTGGCTGTTCATATGTGTCTGCATATGAGGAGGGGTGTATGTATCATAGCTCCTCCCATTTACTGATGGACTTGTGGGCAACATGCAAGAATAAGAGGAAGTCTGGCTGGGTACTGGGGGCTGCGGGGGGGTGAAAAAGACCAATATCATGTTCATTACTTTTAACATCATTTTATGTTTCCTTCTTTTCTTTTTTTAAACAGTAATCTCCACAAACTCATGCAATGTTCATATTTACTGATTTGCTCCACTATGTTGGATGAGCTTTATGTTGCAACAGGGAAGACTGGTGTCCAGCTGCATTTTCTAGCATGCAGAAGTTGGCTCTGTTTGCCAACACAACTGACTCAACTTCTCCCCAGGGCAACAAACTCTCCCCGATGTGCCAGCAGACACTGACATGCATTAATAAGGCAGCCACATAAAGGCCATTTTTAAGTCCTCCCACTCACCATAAAGCAGGCTTAGAGTTCGTTTCTCCCCACCCCCCATTTGAAAAAAAAATAATGGGTGGGGGAAACATTGATGGCCTAATTAGGTTCAGTGCCACTGTGGATGGAGTCAGAGGGAGGGCTTTCCCAAGCTGACCCCTTTTTTCCATTCACCGCCAACCCTATCCCATTTGTGATGGTCTCAGAGGGTGAAAAGTAGAAAGGAAACAGTGACACAATGCCTAGAAAAGCTGCATTTCTGCAAGGCCCTTCTGCAGCTTTGTGTCTGTTTCAGAGACAAAGGGTTACTTCTCTGTTAACCCTTTCAAACCCTGTTTTCATGGAATGATTGACTGGGAGAGGGGAGATTAGTTCATCCTAAATCTTTCTAGGTTAATTTTCCAGGTTAGTTGACAAGCTTATGATGATGGCACAGCCCAGCCTCTGCCCAATTAAACACATCATGGAAACAGACCCGTGGCATCCTTTCATTTAAATTTTAGACACTTGCTTTCCTACATATGGATAAAGTCCCCTCCACCTCTATTTTCATAAACAGAATGATACAAGTGAAAGCTTTCAGAACATTCGCAAGCTAAGGAACTAATGGTGAAGCCTGTACAATCAGAACTGTAACTGAGTTGGAATTTAGGAGAAAATCTGGATCTTTCATGATTGTTCTAAGTGTCCGTACAAAACATCTACTCTATATTAATAACAGGCCATCTATATTTCCAGTTTGTAAGTCTTGTCTTCCTTCAGTCCAAAAGGAAGGAATGTATTTCTCACCCCATTTAGATTAGATTCTGGAGCATGTAGAAACCTGGGGGAAAGGTGACAAAAGAGGAGAAATACCCAAAGAGCTAAGAGGAGTCCATTTGTGCAATTTCCATTTCATTCAAAAGTGCAAAAGTTTTTTCATCCAAATCTCCCATGCCTCAGCCTTCCATTTGAAAGACCACTGCCAGATATAGAGTAGCAGTCATCTGGATAGGCATGAAAGCTGTATCAGTAACACTGGCATCACTTTTCAATTGGTGCCTTTTCTTCCATGTAGGCTACATTTCACTTCCTATAACTTCTAGTCAGCATGAAGCTGGGATTTATGAAAATTGAAACGCTGATATCTTTAGCTGCACCTGATTACAAAAAAGACAGAACTTTAAGTGCAAAGGATTTCATTTTGTGACCTAATTCTATGCATATTGCCCCTGAAGCAAAATTGAGTATTAAGTAAATTTAAATTGAACTGTGTCTATGTGTGTGCATGTATACAGTATATATACAGTGTATGTGTGTGTGTATATGTGTATATATAATATATATACTCTGTGTGTATGTGTGTGTGTGTGCGCGCGCACACATGCATGTATTGGTTATTGGTTATTACAGAGGCATATATAGCATGATAAATTTTCCAAGTATAATCATATATAATTCCAAGTATAATCATATATGTCCCACTAACTTTTCCTTATTGGTAGAGCTATCTTCAACAATTGGAAGTTGGAAGTTGGGTGAAATATTTAAAAGATCCCTAAATAGTTTTTTTGTATTCACAGACTTAGGTTCTAACTTCTGAGGTTTGCAAAGGTAGGGATTTATTTTTTTATGCTAGACTTTTTAAGGCAATCTATAAGACAGTTGTTCAAGCTCATCCATGAGTACCCATAACTTGCTATCTTCCTAAGAGGGCAACAATGATTGGGGGCTTAAAAATGTGTTCTTTTCCTGAGTAGTAATCTGCATGCTTACAAGCATAAGGGTTAGCAGCAGCATTCATTTCAACACAGCTATTTAGAACTGCAGGTGCTGTTCACATCCTCTGCTTCCCCTTGGGTATTTCTAGGGTGCCAATAGCCATGGTGTCTCATCAGCAAGGTGTAAGTCTGCTAGCACATTAATAAGCTCTTTCTCCACAGCAGCTCTACACTAATGAGTTTTTTTAGTTAGATACATTTTTCTAGTAAGATACATTTTACCCAAGTGAAACTTTTTGCTTTTTGGATTCAGAGTCTCTGGATGATTTAACCAAATCCTGTCTTCCATTTCCCAAGCTACACTGTTTGGGGTAAGAGTTGGGAAGCTCTTCTCAGGATCTGCCTACTTTCTTCTGTAATATACTAGGGTGCACGTTTTAGTGGCTAAATGTAATGACAAACTCAAAATTAGAATAGAAGTTGGGCTGGACCAGAAACCAATTTGAAGAAGGGGAATTCTTAAGAAGTAAAATCATGCTTCAACCCTCTGCTATGCTTAGGACATCCTTAGTTTACCATTTTAAAAAATCCCCCAAATAAAACAAAAAATTGAGTATGCTTTGCACTTCTTGTTCAATGATTGCTGAAATTTCTGTGCTACTTTGGTTTCTTCTACAATTTTCAAATCAGTTTGATATTTGAAAGAAATGTGGTTAAATGGGTAGGATAGGTACCATTCAAGCATTTCCAGGAATCTGAATGCAGTCCCAAACCAAGTGTCTAATGCTAGCAAAGCAACCTTGAGCCTGAATTTACTGTCCTCACGAGAGAAAAATGGGATTACATTGAACTATTATCAAAACTGATTAGACAATTTGTTTTTTACATTACAACAGACATTCCATTACACCATTCTCTGTAGGTTCAAAGAAAGTATCAAATATTCAGACAACCCATCAGCATCACTCAAACAACAATTCCAAATGTTATCAATTTGAAATGTTCCAAATGTTATCAAGGTGTCCTTAATGGCCCTTGGCTTACATTTAGTGGAAATTTCTTTTCTTTGGATCAGTATCACTGATCACAGTTCAATAAAGACAAAATATATGTATCGGTCTATACTGGACTGCATGTTTTAGACATGAGTCAAGTCTACTAATTTTCTAGTAAAAGATGCATAACATGGAGGCTGAGAAAAATTCTTATCGATTCTTGGAAGTCAACAAAGCACTCTTTAACTTCATGTTCCTGTTGTTTAAGCAAGGTTGCCTGTTTGAGATCAGAGCCTAGAAAATTTATCTTTCAAGGGACTAGCTTATAGAATTGGGATTATAAAAATATGATTCCAAACTTCATTGATATTAATCTTGATTTTTTGTCAGATTAAATTAATTTGGACTAATAACTGCCTGTGTTGTCTACTGTGCAACACCATCATAATAGCATTAAAATTTTAAGCACATATTTAAAAGAGGCAAAATTTTAATGCTAAGAAGAAATGCATACATACCCAAAATATATATGTAATGTCAGCCAGTGGGGTGTCATGGTTAAAGTATTGGACTAGGACCGCGAAGACCAAGTTCAAGTCCATTTTCAATCATGGAAACTCAGTGGGTGTCTCTGGGCTTTGCACAATCTCATATCCTAAACTACTTCACAAAGTTGTTCTTGTGGGGAATAACTAGACAAAGGAATGCTAAGTAAGCTGTTTCAAGACAAATTGGCAGAAAAATCTAATTAATGGATAAATAATCAAGAAGTGGCAACTCTGCTGGCCATAAATAGCCCTATAATAATACTACAATTCCCACAGGAAGGGAAGGCCCATTTCAGGATGATTTGGAATGGTGAAGTCACTGCAATCCAGAGAAATTGAAAGCAGCTAGCCATTGGAAACTTGTTCAACTTATTTGACCTAAAGCAAATCTGGGTTTGGAAATCCTATACTGCAGTACAACCTGACCATACCTATGGTACATAAGAGTAGCAAAGGGAGATGCAATTTTGTTCTTGATGGTTATTTACCAGTTCACACTTACACTTTGCTATTCTTATTTCATTTATTTCCACAAAATGTGAGCTCCACTCTGAGCAATGAACCCAAACCACATTGTATAAATGCTAGTAGTGCCAATGTTTTGGATCAGATGATGTAGATAAATCAACCAGAAGAAGCAATCTACATTTTTGCTTGAAAGTTTTAGATGTTTGCCTTCTAGGTTGCTGTAGGAGCTCTGAGGGCCCACAGAAGTTGCTGACTTTCACCTTTCCTAGGAAAATTTCCATTATCTTACATATCTACTCACTGAGTTTAAAACACTTTGCTGAAAGAAAGGCAAGATGCCCGAAACAAGCAATTTATGGACTGCTTCCTTGGTCCATATGGGACTTATGAGATAGGCCGGCTTTGAGCATGTGAATAATCTAGTGTTTCGATCACCAACGGATCAGATAAAAATAGTAGGAAGGACAGTATCAAACATTTGATCCATTTAGAATTAAGGAGCAGGCTGCCTTTTTGCTTTTATACTAAAAGAGAACATATAGTTCTCTCTTCCTTAAATGAAACCATTACTTCTAATTTTCTTCATCTGGGCAAACCAGATTTAAGTTCTAGAGTCTTTTACTGTTACCATACTTAAACTATAAAATCTACCAAAAGATCCCAATTTATTTTCTGCCTACATGCTTAAGAATATTGAATGATCCATTAACAATGGGTAGCGTTAGACATCTGTCATAACCAAGATAGTTAAAACACAACAAAAAGATGTTTCAATATATTGGTAGATAAAGTCGAGATTCCGATCAGTGTGCTGATTGGTAAGCACCAAAGCATCAATCTCACTCCTTCTCTCTTTATTGTATGTGTGTGCAGGTGTGTGTGTGTGTGTGTGTGTATGTGTGTGTGTGTGTGTGTGTGTGTTTCTATTTGTGAGGGGGGGAAATCTAAGTAGCAATCCAGGCTTTCCCATTTTGTTAAGTCAGACTGATAATATGCATAAGATCCCACAAATACTGGGTAGATTGCACACTTGGTGATAGCAGCATGATATGGAAAATCCTCTTAACCCTGGAGAAATCTCCCTTATAGTCTAGAATTGTTACTAACTTCAAAGGACAGAGATTCTGCCCAGAGATTACTCAACTCAGAGAGCATATTAGTGGATTATACTTACTTGCATAGGCAGGTTGTTAGCCATTGTGAAACTAGGCATGGGTGGCAAAGCACTGTATGTGTTTGTTAGCGCGGTGTCTGTTCTGCCCAGCATTGAACCTGATGTGAAAGAGGAAACTATAATAGAATAGATAGATAGAGAGGATGGATGTATTAGTTACACTTTGATCAGATGACGGCATTACTTTTGGCAGCATTCCCCAACTTGGTGGCTCCCAGATGTGACAGACTCTATATCTCATAATTCCCAGCCAGTGCATTTGGAAGACTCCATGTTGGGTAAGGTTGCAGGACAGCGTTCCATGGTATTGCCCAGAAAGGGTGAGTAATTGCATGATATACTTCATAAAGCATATTACCCGGTGTTGTGGGTTGTGGGATCGGTTGGTAGACACTTGTGCTAAAACTACTGCTGATGGGAATGTGACTGGGGGTGTTGCTCGCTTGTCTTCTCTGATTCCTTAGTTTTTCTTCTCGTCTCCATTTTGCCCTCCTGTTGGAAAACCATACCTGCCAATGCAATATATTTCCCATTAGTTCAGGGAGGAGAAAGACCAATGCATCATACAAAGCAAAAACTCAGTAATGGTTGTAGGACTAAGAGGAAACATTTGTGAAAATAAAGAAACCATCTTTATTAAGTCCTCACTTCCAAATTTTTCATCCGTTACCATATTCATCGGGGCAAAAAAGTTTAGCAAAGGCCATGAAAGATTATCCATGTATGGTGGACTTTCCAAATAAGAAATGTAGGTACCTATTTACTACATTTAAATTAGAACATCTGTCTAGATGAGTTCTAGATGAAAGTGGGCATGCTACTTGCCGTAAGAAGGATGCAGATAACTTCACTGGAATTTGCATTTATTTTATTGATTATGTATTATTGCATGGATGTACACCTGATTTTCAGATTATTTCAATACTATAGGTGGATTGCAACAAAAGAAAATACAGAATACCAAACAAAACAACCCTTAATGCGATTAAAATCAGATTTTAAACAATTTATTAAATTATTAACCATGAAAATCGCCTATACCACCTTCTTGAACATCAATGCACAGAGAAGAAAAAGAGAAAGGATATAGTCAGGTAACAAGAGCTGAAGAAAAATACTGCATAGTCTTTGAATACCTGTATTCTTGCTTCAGGCAGGTCTATTTTGGCAGCTAGTCTCTCTCTGGCAAACACATCAGGATAATGGGTTCTCTCAAATTCTAGTAGAAAAGAAACCCATAGAATTTGCATTAAGATCGGTTTTTTTTTCTTTTAGCTTTCTGAATATTCTGAGTGCACTTGGCATTCTAAATCTTTTATGAGGAGTATCATCAGAGGAATGCTTTGAACAAGATCATATAATGCAGGTTTGATTTAAAGTGTGAGATATTATTATTGAATGATTCCTTCCCAATCAAGTGACTCATATTAAAATGGTTTATATAATGATAGATTGTGTTCAGATAGAAACCAGTAATAGGTGCATTTTAAGCAGTTAATAGATAACCCCTAGAGCAGGGGTGTCAAACTCGTGGCCCGTGGGCTGGATGAGTCATGTGCTGGCCATGCCCGCACCCTGTTTAGTGAAGGGGGAAAAAGTCACGCTACGTCACGTGACGGCCCCGTGACAACACAAGTTTGACACCCCTGCCCTAGAGTAACTTTCTCACGCTAACTTTCAAGACAATTTCAAAGGATAACTCAGACCTCAAATCAGATGAGTTCCAAATCAACTACATTGGGAGCAAGGGAACTGAAGAATGGTAGATTGAGTTTTGTGTATATTTTACGATCCAAAAAAGTGGGGTGCAAGATTGCCTCTGAAAGTCTCATGACCAAGACAATGTAGCTTTGGGATATTTTTGAAGTCTCAGTTCCAAATGCTTGCCCTACTGCTTGTATAATCACTGCATCTCTAAGCCATCATAAAAAAAAATACACTCCTAGGCTTTATCAATGGACAGCTGCTCCATGTTTGTCCCAGATTAATCATACCATGCTAGGAGAGAAAAGGCAGTAGAGTACATTATGTGTCCCTTCTTCTGACTTTTGGCCATGAAAATGAGTCTCACCTTTCTCAAGTGCTTCGATTTGTTCTTGGGTAAAGGACGTCCGATTTCTCTGCAGCTTTCTTTTCAACTGGAGTCTCATCTGGGCCTCATCTGAATCTTCTCCATTTGAACTGATGGAATTGGTATTTTCGCCCCCTCCTTCTTGTTGTGGGCAGCCATCTGCAGAAGAAAGAGGACACCATTCTAAGAAGGTTTTTGCTGAACTCATAGGCCATAGCAAACACAGCCAACGGACCAATGTCTCAGGGCCTCTTTGTTTCATTATCCCAAAGTGACAATACAGTAATCCCATTGCTCATTCTGGAGTGGTATAACCTATACTGAATAGTAATACTTTTGTGGCTCAATACATATTTAAACTTTTTTCCCCTTCTCTTTAACTCTATCTGATTCTTGGAAATTGGCTAGACCAAGTCCTTGCAATTCTCTTGGCAAAGTTTTTCAGAAATAGTTTTCCATTGCCTTCTTCCTAGGACTGAGAGAAAGTAACTGGCCCAAGGTTATCCAGCTGTCTTCGTGTCCAAGATACCTCTACAATGTACAGTCTCCTGGTTTCTAGCCTAGTGCCTTAATCACTACACCAAACTGGCCCTCATATTTCACATTTGGATTTAAATTTGTATATGCACTAAATCTAAAACATAGTGTATGCTACTTTTGAAGTCTATGACTTACTGAAAATATGTCTTGCAAATTTGTACATGGTCATTTTGATCCAGTTTGAATGCAGGAGATGAAAGTATTGTACCCAACACCCAAAAATTTTCATGAGATTGAGCCTAAACTGAAATGCAGAAAAAGCTTGCAGATGTCAGGACCTTCTCTGCTCATTGTAGCATGTATGGTGGTCAGAAGAGGATTAGAACTGGAGAGACTATGGTATCTATTGAAATTATTTGTCTATTCTGAAGAATACAAAGAATTCCAGGATGGGAAAATTTATAAGGGCAATTCAGTGACTTCTAAGCAAAAATTAATCTGGGTCCCTTAAATGGAATAGCGGCAGAAACAAGGTAGGGCTTATTCCTTTCTATAATTCAGTGATGTTCAGAATAGCTGGCAATAAAACATTAATCAGTATATATAACAATGGGGAACCAAACATGTCCAAAGCAGAAATATTCAGTTCCAAAATATCTAAACAACACTTTAAAAATATAGCTGAATAAATCGGCCCCATCTCACAAGTCAAAGATATTGTTCAAAGGAGCATAATGCACGTTTTCCAACATGCCTTCCTAAAATATTATTTCTATTAAATGTATTTACCTATTGGTACATTTAGAATAGGGATGCTCACTTTTTCAGATTATCTATAATCAGCAATTCCTATCTAATCAATTAGATGCTGATAGGTTTGCAGAAAATGCTATTAAGAAGCCAAACCAAGCTTATAATCTTTTTTAAAAAATATTTATCTAGTTTTGATTTTAATTCTGCACAGTCAATTTCATTTTAAAGGTTGTGAATTTAGAAGTGCCTGCATTGTTCTTCAGTTTTATTCAACTATTGTATGAGTGTGCATTGCCTTGACACCTATTACAGAGCACAGCTGTAATTATATCATCACCAAGAACAGGCTATAATTGCTGAAAATGGAATTTTATATTTAGATAAAAGGACTGTCCATTCTTTGTAATGTGTTGCACCAGAGAAAAGTAAGATTTCTTTAAAAATTTTAACATGTAATTTTAACAAGAAATAGTAGCGAGTTCGCTAAGTAGCTAAATATGCTATTCTGCAGCTGAGCGCCTGGCATATCATTTGTGGTACATTTTTAATTAGGGCATTTCCACCACTTTTAATGTAATTTCTATCATTAAACAAGAGAAAGTTTTATTGTTTTCACATAGCTGCTGGAGGTAAAGATATGCTCCTGGCTGAGCTGTCTTTCAAACTGTCTGCAGACCCTGAGGAAAATGGAGGGAGGGGTGTGTGTGTGTGTGTTTCTTCCTCTCTTTTTTTCCTGCTTCACCCTCCCCCCCCCTTTTTTTTTTACAAAAGAAATGGACATTCCTGCAGAAGGAGAGAAGTTGTCAGTAAATTAACTCTCCCTTTCCTTTCAGAGCATAATTTGGAGTGGTTTTGAAGTTGCTAAATGAAAAATAGAACAAGGGTTTCTTTTGATACATGTCCTGGAGAAGGAAAATGAGAAGGAGAAAGTTATGTGAAAAAGAAAGGAGCAGCCTCTCTCTCTCTCTCTCTCTCTCTCTCTCTCTCTCTCTCTCTCTCTCTCTCTCTTCTAGAAAACAGATTTTTGTGGGAAATCAACTTTAGAGCAATATATCGGTTATAATCAGCCAACAATGGAGTCTAACCTTCAAAGCCCGAAAGAGAATTGTGACAGGATCTGGTAGAGATCTTTTCAAACACTTTGAAATGTTTTAAAACTCCAACTTTCTCCCCCATTTAAACAGTTGGATTCATCTCCAGTGGTCACCATATGGATGTTTGGAGATCTATTGAGATGACCACCACCACTTGAATAGCGAGGGGGGGCCCTGCTTTTCACCAGGACACAATGCCAGCAGAGTAAAGGAAACTATTAAACTCTTGGGGCAAGGAGGAGGGTTGGCAAACTTTCGTGGGCAGAATTTTGAGGACACAATCAGGCCGGCCCAACAAAAGGATTCTCTTGAGGCGTGCAGTGGCCCACATTGTATCACAAGGATCCCAGTCAACAGACTTTTCAGTGAAGTATGTTAACCTTTAGGCACTACTATCATTAATCACTGTCCCCTAGGCTGGGCTACTCAATGCTCTTTAGGGTTTTTTTCTCCTTCTATAGGAGCCGGAGAAGAAAGAAAGAACACCCCTAAACTGGTGAATAGACCAGCTCCACACATTCAGCCTGTTTACTCAACATGGGAGGGGGGGAGGAGGGGGGGGAGAAAGAGAGAACTACTTAGCTTAGATTAAGTAAGCTTCAGCTGGCAGAGAAGGGTCTAAGACAAGAGCCCCTGCTTCTACACATTAACCAAAGGTGATCACTGCCTTTTAAAGCACTTTCAGGGTAAGGACTTCTAGGTTGATATTTTTGTGAAAAGAAACCGAGGCTTTGTTGCCCTACAGCCTCTTGGTTTGGAGTCTAAACCAGAGTGTTGGGATTCTAGACCGGCCTTTACCCAATTTTTGCCCCTCACCCCCTTAGCTCCACTCACCAGAGAACCTCTGGGGCCTGGATAAAGGACCCCACAGTGTGTCTGAGGTGCTCGGGGCAGAGCACCATCAAAGGTTATGACGCCCCCTCCTTTCTCCCGCAGGGGCACATGGGTGCCCAAGCACCTCAGCAGGTGGGAGGGCTGGGAAGGAACTGGACCCTGTCTTCAATCCCCCAGCACTTGCCTTGTGGCAAAGACTCATTGGGAGAGCGCCATGTGCCCCACGGTTGAAGAAGCTTCAGGCATAGGAGAGGAGCCTCCAGACACCCTTCCTCATTTGGAAGGCAAGATCTGAGCCTTCAGCTGCTTTTCCCAAACAAGGGAGAAACCAAAGATTGGGGTGGGGGGGACATTGTGTAGGCTTGTTCTGGATTAAGCTTCCAAAGAGACCTTAAAGAGAGGTCCTTGGTGCTCTCTGCGTTTGGTTGTTTTCTTGCAGATGTGTCACTATCCAAACTAGGTAACATCCATCCAAGATACATGACCACAAGAAATACATGATACAAGAAAACAGCCAAGCTCAGAGAGCACCAAGGACCCCTCGTCTCAACCCTGAGCTACAAATATTCTCCTTCATTGCGACTCAAAGAACGCCCAGTTCAAGTACGGAATTAGGAGCTTCCATTTGGCCCAAGGAGCGAGAGGTTGGGGCTCTTTGGTGGCTCTTTTGTCACCCAACCCAAGCAAAGGAAGGCCAAGCGAGGAAAGGGGAATGAAAAGGAGCTGAAATTCAGCTGAACCCCCTTGCTGTCGCCCTGCCGGATCTTTCCGAGGCCCTTCGGACCCCATCAGGTCGACCTCCCTATTGCTGGGCTACGCCAGGAAAGGCCAAATCTCTCCGGTCAGTTCCTTGGCTAGCTCTGCGATTCTCCCTTCGGCCATATGGGGATCCAAGCGCCGGGTTGGCAGCGTCTGTTTGTCAGCTGGCCAAAGGGGGACAAAGTTAGGCAGTTCGGTTTACAGCTGAAGCGTAAGAAGTAAAATACCCTCAAACCTAGGGGGGGAGGGGTGCGTGCATGGGTGCGTGCGTGAGATTGTATGTTTGTGTGCGTTGGGAGCAACAAGAAAAATTGGCGGCTTTTCAGCTCAAAGGTTAGAGAAGCTTGAAAAGAAATCAACAAATGCATCCTCCAGAAGGCTGTCTTCGCTCAACCGGCATTAAAGACCGCAAAGGTTAGGCTCCAACTCCATTAACATCAATGGAACCTTCTCCATTGACTTCAAAATACGATGTAAATTCGCCCTATATCAAAATTTTCTCCCAATTACAGTTATGACGACTTTTTCGTTCGCTTTCATCTCTTTTCTCCCTCCCTCCCGCTCC
Source organism: Ahaetulla prasina (assembly GCF_028640845.1). Taxonomy (NCBI): domain Eukaryota; kingdom Metazoa; phylum Chordata; class Lepidosauria; order Squamata; family Colubridae; genus Ahaetulla; species Ahaetulla prasina. The sequence continues at coordinate 278,416,458 of NC_080539.1, read as the reverse complement.
TCTCCTCCTCAAAAACCTCACCCGATGCCTGTTAACTCCCAAAGTTTTGACCGGATAAGACAGACAGATATGTTTGAAAAAGAAAAAAGAGGGGAAAAAAGAGAGAAATGACAGACAATTAAGATATCTTGCTTTCTTTTAAAAGAGAGACTTTAAGAGAAAAAGCAGCTTTATAAAAGAACTCAATAGTCCCGTTCCACCTTCTCTGGACCTAATCCGTAAGAAAGCGAGTTGAATATGTTGCCCCTATTATCTAAAAGCTAGACCATCTGACGCTGGGTATAAGGATTTGTTTCCAGGAAAGAAAAAAAAAGGGGGGTGGTGGTTGGATAAAAGACGCTGGGAAATAAAATCATTCCTTAGTTTCTTAGTGTCTTAATCAGTGAGGCGGAAAACTAGCAGAGAGAAAAAAAGAAAACTCCAAGCAAGCAAGATAGCAAAACCGATCGCGGCACCTTTCAGCTGTGGAGCTGGGATCAAAAACATTGTAGCATCTGTTGAAAGAGAAAGTGTCTAAATCCTATAGAAGGGCTTTAGTCTTATAAGGAGGGGAGGAAGGGAGCCGGGCGGGGGCGGGGTGGGATGGGATGGGGGGGACGATAAGAAACAGTGTCTCGGGGATGCCTAAAACCACTCAATCACTAGAGAATTTCTCCCGGATAGAGAGAGAGAGAGTGAGAGAGATGTCTCTTTTTGTTCTGTCAAGCCCTCGTGTAGCCATTATTTTATTTGCTGCTGCCTGGCGTTTATCAGATTGAGACCGTATTTGTCCCCCTCTGAGACCTAACCTTGCCTTATGCTTTGGGAGTAATGGGCTCTTAAAATCCAGGCGCACAGAGGCAGCCCTGCAAGGGGAAAAAAAGAACATCAGAGATTGGCATGACTGTTCCAGGGCAAACAAAAAACAAAAAAACAAAAAAAAAACCCTTGGAATCCTTTGAAACAACGCGTTGAAGTCTACTTCTCTGCGTCCTCCCTCCTCTCCTCCTCAAAACCTCACCCGATGCCTGTTAACTCCCAAAGTTTTGACCGGATAAGACAGACAGATATGTTTGAAAAAGAAAAAAGAGGGGAAAAAAGAGAGAAATGACAGACAATTAAGATATCTTGCTTTCTTTTAAAAGAGAGACTTTAAGAGAAAAAGCAGCTTTATAAAAGAACTCAATAGTCCCGTTCCACCTTCTCTGGACCTAATCCGTAAGAAAGCGAGTTGAATATGTTGCCCCTATTATCTAAAAGCTAGACCATCTGACGCTGGGTATAAGGATTTGTTTCCAGGAAAGAAAAAAAAAGGGGGGTGGTGGTTGGATAAAAGACGCTGGGAAATAAAATCATTCCTTAGTTTCTTAGTGTCTTAATCAGTGAGGCGGAAAACTAGCAGAGAGAAAAAAAGAAAACTCCAAGCAAGCAAGATAGCAAAACCGATCGCGGCACCTTTCAGCTGTGGAGCTGGGATCAAAAACATTGTAGCATCTGTTGAAAGAGAAAGTGTCTAAATCCTATAGAAGGGCTTTAGTCTTATAAGGAGGGGAGGAAGGGAGCCGGGCGGGGGCGGGGTGGGATGGGATGGGGGGGACGATAAGAAACAGTGTCTCGGGGATGCCTAAAACCACTCAATCACTAGAGAATTTCTCCCGGATAGAGAGAGAGAGAGTGAGAGAGATGTCTCTTTTTGTTCTGTCAAGCCCTCGTGTAGCCATTATTTTATTTGCTGCTGCCTGGCGTTTATCAGATTGAGACCGTATTTGTCCCCCTCTGAGACCTAACCTTGCCTTATGCTTTGGGAGTAATGGGCTCTTAAAATCCAGGCGCACAGAGGCAGCCCTGCAAGGGGAAAAAAAGAACATCAGAGATTGGCATGACTGTTCCAGGGCAAACAAAAAACAAAAAAACAAAAAAAAAACCCTTGGAATCCTTTGAAACAACGCGTTGAAGTCTACTTCTCTGCGTCCCGCTCCCCCCTCCCTCCTTTCCTATTTTCGCATTTTATGCGGTGAGTCGAGGCCCATAAATAAGCTCCCATCCAGCTTTCCCCCCCTCCCCACCGAACCAAGCTTTGGTTTGAACAGGGACCGATGATTAAGGGCAGCGGACGGGGGTGGGGGTGGGGGTTGGGGAGAGGCGGGGATGGGGTGGGGTGGGAGAGAGAGAAATATTGGGAAGCCGGGCGTCCCTATCCCAAACAGGCTGGCTTCAAAAGATTTCAGAACGAATTAGGCTCAATTTGTAGACGATGGGCTTCACCAGCTGTTGGGGGGGAGGATGATAGAGCCCAGGGCGAGCGGTTTTTAAGGTTGGAATTTCAAACATTTTATTCCTGGGTTAGGCAGCGAAGCTTCCCCTCCCCCTCACCGTTCAAAAACAGAGAGTCCCTTGCCTGGGGACTTCTAGTGGGCGAGCAGCTGGTATCCCCTTTTGAGGGAGAGAAGTTGGCATAGGCTGCCTTCGGTCCGCGATCATCCTTAGGGCTGCCGACTCCTGCCCCGTTTCAACCCCCCGAGACCGCAGGCGAAGGCCCCAGCTTCTTCCGGGAAGCGACTCCCGGCAATCCAGGTCCGGCTAGAAGCCAGCCCGGTTCTCCTGGCCTCACTCCTGGCCTGACAAAGCCCAACAACCCCACTAGCACCACCACAGGCGGGCGACGCTGGCTACCCAAAGAACCGCCTCGATTGCCCCAGAGGCCTGCGCGCACTTTCAAGACTTTCGGGGGGGGGGGCAGTTTGTCCTTTCGGGACCCCGTGAAGCTCACCCAGCGCCCTGGGAGGGAAAGTGGGTCTGCTGCACCTTTTCGGGAGAGGGTCTGCCGAAGCCCCCGCCGTTGCTCTTCATCGCGCTTCTCCAAGGAGGAGAAGGGAGGAAGCACTAACTCCTCTCAGAGTAGCAGAATCACGGAGGCTATTAAGGATCTTGGGTTTTTTTGTTTTTTTAAAGGGGCCATTTAAAAACAAAACAAAACATGGATGCATCCCGTCGAAGCGACCGTCCTCGAGAGGCTACGACTGACTGCAAAGATGCGCATCCTGGTGGGTGGGGGAGGCGAGAGGGCAGGCAGAGAGGACCCTATTAATCGCAATTGGGAGACTGGTTGCCATGGACCGAAAGAGAGACTCGGATCTTCGCTACCCTCATTCATGAAGCCCCTCCGGAATCTTTTCCCCGCACCTGGGCGAACTATCCTGAGCCTCGCTCCCGTTGGATCGCAGCGCGGCGACTCCGGTCCGACTCTCTCTTTCTTTCTCTCTCGGAAGACTTTTGCTAAGGCCACTTGGGGAGCTCCAGCTCCCCGTTTCTCTACGTCTTTCAGGTTCCAGCAGTGCAAGCGAAGGGGGAAGCAGGGGTCTCCGGCCAACAACACCCCCCCCCCGAACTCCCCTACTCTGACTGAGGATATTCCGATCCTCAAAGCCTCGGGAAAGAAGGCTACAATCCGACGTGCGTTTTCGGAGAAGGGAAAGGACCTGCTTAATGCTGGCAATCAGAAAGCGGGGTCTTTGAAAAGAGGAAGTTCGCCCAACGCAAAGATATTTTCTTACCTCCAGCTTACTTATTATGCCATCCTGAGCGTGGATGAGCAGAAGCCAGCCTCACTAAATACCCCCGGGGTTACTTCCGACTAAGAGACGGATGAAATTTCGTCTGAAAATAAATTAGGTCTTTTTCTTGGCATTTCAAGTTTAGGATCGGGCGCATATGCATTTAGAATCGGGAGGGGCCAGCTAAAGGGTTGGAAAAGAGTTAAACCACAGACGTCAGTAGGATATAACGGCAAAATCTTCCCCTGAGCAGAGTGTGCTGCTTCGGGCCGCCCTATTAAAGTCTAAAGTCGATGGTGCCAGATTTAAATTTGCTCAGACTGTTTTGGTCTCAGAGTCCAAGGGGTGTATGAGTGAGCGTTTGTGGGATTCGGTCCCAGAAAATCCTTTTCCCCTTCACCTGAGCGACCAGAATGCTTCTGGCTTTCAGGGTTGAGTTGAACTGGCTGAAATTCGGATCTGAAAAGACGCTGAAAAAAAATCTCTCGGCCTCCCCCATCTAGAGCCTCCTTGTCATCTTCCTGGCATCCTCCAGCTGGTGCCATCCTGAGGAACTAAAGGACAACCCCTCGGCTTCCCCCAGCCAGAATTGGTTGGGCTACAAACCCTAGGGAAGGGTTTGCCAACACAGCAAAGGGGGTCCTTCTTTTTTATATATTCACACACTTCCCCCTGGTCCACACATTGGTCCTTCCTCTTCCCATCTGAATGCCCTGCTTGTGGCAATTCCCAGTTTTGAACCACACCTTTCCCATCTTTAAACCGACAGACAGGTAGCAACTCCCAGAATCCAGAGGCTCTTACAAATAAACCCAATAGGCTCCTTTGACCTGCCACTCGTCCCCCCCCCCACTTCTGGGATTTGGTTTGGCTGTCCCAGGCTGCCTCACTGCAGTCCTGAGAGAACAGCAATGCCTCGATGCTTTAATGCAGATGCTTTTTGGGACATCATAAGACAGTTGGAAGCCTTGGAAAGAGCAATGGAAAACTTTTGAGCTGGCGGTTCTTTCAAGGCAGATTTATTGCAGGCAGGACATTTTAGAGGAATGAGCTTGCTCTGGCTCATGAAAGACGCCAAATGGGAATAGCTCAAAGAATAGCTGTAGATCTGTCTTGAAAGAGCCACTAGCCTTGAAGGTGTGACAAGAGTCCTTCTTGCTTTTGCTGCAGCACATATTTCACTTCCTGGATCTAACCTGTTCCCACCATCCCTGCCCACAATGGCTGCAAACAATGCATAAAGCTGATAGATATTTTACTTCCTCCCAAAGGAAGTGGGAGGTACAAAGGAGTAGTGGGATGGAGGGGGAAGAACACACACACACCCAAAAATCGGTATTGGACTCAGTTCTCCATTAGTTTCAGCCACCAATGCAGCAAAAAAAACACCCAGAGATGAGGCTTGGGGCCTGGTCTTCTGAGGGTCCCTCCTAGAAAGCTCCCTTCTCTTAAAACTGACATGTCTAATTGGCAAACGGTGCCATATCGTGTCCAGAGGTCTCCTGTGGAACATTTCTACAGCTGTCTCCTTCAACTAGACGCTTATTCATGTCTCCTTAATGAGAAACAAAACGATCTCTAATGAGCAATTACATAGCGACAGAATTGTTCCCATAACAAATTCTTGTGTGTGACAGAAACATCCTTTGTATCAGATATTGTGCATATTGTTACTGATTTTCTTTCCTTCTCTCTCTCTCTCTCTCTCTCTCTCTCTCTCTCTCTCTCTCTCTCTCTCTCTCTCTCTCTCCCTCCCTCCCTCCCTCCCTCCCTCCCTCCCTCCCTCTCTCTGTCTGTCTCTCTCCTGGTTTCCTCTCTTCTTTCTCCTTTCCCAGACAGCACAAAATAGGGTGTTGGCTACTGGATGCTGGAAAAGCTGACCAGAGCCACCCCAAGAGAGGACACAAACAAGCAGGGAAGCCCCCAATCCTCAAGGGAGTGAACTCAAGCCAAGGGGATGTGAAAGCATGCCTTTTCCCCAATCACAAGCAAGCTGGGGATGCCCAGGCATAGCTGGCATCAGAGCCTTCCAGCAGTGATCCACCCCTGAATTTGGAGTCCCCTGAAAAAAACAAATCCAAATATACTCCAGCCTGGGTTTCAAAATGCCAAAGTCTCATCTAAAAGGAACAAGTACAAGCAACCCACAACAGCAGGAGTTTCCAGCTCAGGTTGCCTCTTTGTTCTCTTCCCTTCAGTACTGATTTTCGATATTCCAATATTTATTTTCCGGCAAAGAAAGGCAAGATTCTACAAGAGGCATGGACGGTAATTCTTCTGTCGACTGATCAGGTCCTCAAAGACGAAGAACTGCAAGTTTTGTTTAGCATGCCCATCATTGGGGGTGCTTCTTCCCACTCAGGGCTCCACCATTTGTTAATTACGTTTCCAAAGCAAACTGATACAGTGAGGATTTGCTCACAGTCTACCAGCAAGTTAGCATCTGATGCCTTTTAATTGGGAGAAAGGGACCACGGTTGTGTAGGGATTTGATTTAAAAACAACCGGAAACTCTGCTGCTGTTGACTTGGGAAGTTTTCTTAGCAAATGTAGGGCATCAGATTTGTGCTCCCTCTTCCATTTTGTCCTTACAACAACTCTATGGAGGAGGTTGGACTAAGAGAAATGCCTGGCCTGGCTCAAAGCCACCCAGGGAGTTTCTGTGGTTGGAGATGAATTTGGGTCAGGTCCCTCCATTGTTAAACCCATCATCCACTAGCTCTCCTTCTCCATGGTTTTTTTCTTTAACTGTCTAGTCTATCCTCTATCCTGGGTGGAATTCAGGGAAGTGGATTGAAAAATTGCTGCTTTTAGAAAACGTCCTTTAAGTGGACATTCCCAGGGAGGCAGAGTAGAGAGTGAGAAGGAAGTTGGAAATGGAGGAGGAACGAGTCAGTCGAGTTGCCCCTGTAGGCTCTGAAGGATCATTTGAGAAATCAGATTGATCTAGGAGGAGAAGGGAAGGAGCAGTTGACTGACCTCTCTTCCCTGCCTACCTTGCGTTGGTTGTCCTGGGACAGACGTCCCCGGGTACCACCCAGGCCTGGTGCCCCACGTCCCCGTCTGCCCATTCAGCATTCTTAGCTTGTCATACATTCCATCTGCTCCCATCTGTTGCTTTTCGCTAGCCAGGTTGCGTAGGACTCGGTTGATCGAAGAGACCTGGAAGGGAAATTGCATTCCACCAAATGGCAGCCACAGTGGTACAGAACCTAACCCCCCCTCCCCTTCCCATCCCCCCACCTTTCCCATCCCAGCCACAGATCCACTGTCCACCCAGAGAAGAAAGCCAGAAGTGAAGCAAAACTCACTCGGCTTTCCGGGATTGTGCCCGCCATTCATTTCACCAGGGTTCCTTGGCAAGCAGCCCCTTAAGACACAGATCTTCCCTGACCCTCTTGCTCCATTCATTGCAAGCTCCCGGCTTTCAGTAGGGCCACTCTGATCAATGCCCCCCCCACCCCACCCCCAAAGGATGCAACGCTAGGCTGCCATCCCAGGACTGTGAGGTGGGGTGGGGGGAATGGGAGATGCATTCAGGAGGCAAGACATATGCTACGGAGCCTGAGACAAAAAGCTGGTGAAAAGCAAGTGGCACAAGAGACCAGTTCAGCTGTGCCTTCAAACATATTTGGCACCACGGCAGAGGCAGCCAAATTTAGATCCCTTTTGGCAGGGCCCCGGTGGGTTAGCTTGAGTGCTTTCCTTTCACGGGACAACCACTTCTTTTGGGAAGTGAATAGCCTGGACCAAAAATGCCTCCCCCTCTTCAAATTAGAAAGAAATGCCCAGATGAAACAGCTCAACTTATACCTATCTCCTTGTGCCGGATGCCATTCCTAATTCACACAGAAAGATCTTCCCCACTCCACACCCCACCCCCGCTTAGATTTCGATTTTTAGATATATTTCTGTTACAATTCGGATATTCAAAAGCAGCATATTTCTATTCTTTAGAAATAGAAGAGTTTAAAAGGCAAGAGTGAGTCCCGCGTTATTTCCCCCCCCCCCAGCACTCCTGCAAGTTTTGCCCCTATGGAAGGACGGACAGTGAGACGGAGAAAGGAGGAATATGGAGCTAAAAGACAGGGTGGGAATGGTCATCTACAGCTCTGTTCTAGGTCAGACAAAAAGGAGATTCTCGAGGAACTTACGCTGGGTATATTATCGTTGGTACAGACCCCCTCCGATAGTAATCTGTCTCGGATCTCCCAAGCAAAGATCGAGGGGCACTCCCGCTTATACTGCGCTATTTTGCTTACAACTTCTGGAGTCGCTACTCTCGGCTTGCTACCTCCGATTGCCCGCGGTCGAATGGAGCCAGTTTCGTAATACCTGCCCAGAATTTTACTCACACAGCCATTCGACACCTGCATCAGGGAAGTGGACAGAAAATCACATTATTAATAATTTCAAGACAAAAATAAAATTGTTTAAGTAGGCATTAAACAATGACAAGCTTACGTTTTGATTGTCCAGCACTTGGACTTTTGCATCTGCATGGGTCTATAACACAAAAATATACCTTCAATGGTATGAGAACTTACTTAAGAGAGGTTTCTTTTCTTTTCTTTTCTTTAAAAAAAAAAGATTACATTTGGGACCCTACATGCTACAAAGGTGAAATGTTTGTTCTAAAAAAAAAACACCTTTTGACATAGGGGAAGGGAGAGAAAAACTGAAGAAAGATGGCAAATATGGACAAGATGTTTAGTAGATAAGCTACCAACGGGCATCTTCAGAGCAGTTTTCAAAATAGACACATTCCTGGGGAAGGGATATTGGGGCTGTAGTGCTGACCTATCAGAGACGAATTCGACTGCATTCCTAAAGCCAAATACCTGGCCAAAACTTCTCGAGGGGGTAAGGATTGCCGAAGCAAAGGCGATTTTTTGAGTATTGCTGGTTTTTCAGCCTTTGCTTATATATATATGCATGCAGAAAACAGAAGCTACTACATCCGGGCGGAGAGGACACCTTAGCTTCCCCACCCCCGTCCCCAATGCAATGGAGAAATTTTCAAGAAAGGCATTGGGGATATATGGCTATCTCTTATCCTCGCCCAGTTCATTCCCAGGCCAACTAAGGCACCGCTTGAAGCACTAGATGACCACAAACAAAGAAGGCATAAGACAGACTGGTAATATATATATATATATTATATTTCCCACGATTTGGAGAAACCGCTGGACTGAGCATAATTCATTATTCTTTTCCCCCAGAAAGCTGGACGGAGAAGTTTGCAGCTGTGGAAAGCCCTCCTCCTCCTCCCTTGTTTTTCCAAGAAGGCAAGAAGCCCCAGGCTGGCTCCAACTGGGAAGGCGACTGGCGTTTTCACCTGCAGGATTCGGGAGATGTCGCACGGCCGAGCCCCGCTGTGGGCCAGTTCCACGATTTTTTGCCGGGTTGAATCTGGCAGCGGCCGCCCGTTGACAAACACACCTCCGAGCTGATTCACGCCGCTGTGACCTGCGAAGTGGGCGAAGGAAAAGAAGGACAATGGAAGTCTCGATCACCTGAGGAGACCTGGAAGAGCGGCAGCTCCTTCCTGGGTCATGATAAAGGCAAGGGCAGTGGTGGGGGCGGTAGAGGGAGACAGGGAAGGGACGGTGAGGGGGGCAGGGAGAGCCGATCGACGGCAAGCAGTTCTGTCCCACGAGGTGGGCCTGGAAGACGCACTGGGGTGGGGAGGAGAGAAGAGCATTTCTTCAAGGAAAGAAGCGTTTCAATAAAGCCTCCAATCTCTCAGAGTCAACAGCCACTGCCTCTCAAACTCGACACACGGACAGGCGCGTCCCTAAATTTACACGACCGTTCCTTTGAGAAAAAGCCCAGCTCGCCAACCCCGTGTTAGAGTGTGTGTGTGGACGAGGGGGGGAGGGGGGAGGACGGACGGACGGACGGAAAGGGAGTTACTCCGCTATCGCTTCTCCTGTCCCACCGCCCCAGCTTGCTTCTCCGGCCCCCTCCCCCAATTCTAGGCGACATGCCGAATCAATCCATTGACGGCCAGCTCTGTCCAGAAGAGCAACATTTGGTTACACACTTCCACTCAGCCGTCATCCTTTCAGCAGATTTGGCAAGAGCGAGCAAGGAAAAGCAGCGGTGGGGTGGGGGAGGGGGGAGGGGAGAGGGGAGAGGGCAGCAAAAAAGAAAAAAAAAGCCGCCCGTCTCTCGAGTTGAGCGGTGGGGTGGAACGGAAGCCTCGGAAGCCCGGCGCTTGGCTCCGGGTAAGGGTACCGGTAGCTCGGGCCCGGTAAGGGTGCCCCCCCCCCACAATGCCCGGCTCCGTAAAGAAGGAGAAGCAGCCCAGGTTTCTTGGTTCTCCCCCTCTCCCAAATTGTGCCATCCCCGAGAAAGTCGTCTCTCGCCCATTTCCTCCCCCCCCCCACGCGTTGGAGGTAAAAGAGGGGGAGGAGAAGGGACACCCGGGTTATTAAGGAAAAGCCACGAGCTTGGTCTGCATCTTCTCCGCACAGTTCCCCACCCCCACCCGGCCAAAGGCAAGACTCCCAAAAGGGGTTGGAAAAGGATCCCCAACCTGCAGCTTTAAGCTTTGGAGGAAAAAGGTTCCCTGGAGAAGAGGTGGCCTCTCTCTCTCTCTTTCTTTCTTTCTCTCTTTCTCTCTTCCCCTCTTTCTCTCTCTGCTTCTGTTCTGCTCGCCTTCTCTCTTTGGAGCCTTCTGCTAAATTGACTCCAGGAGCCTCGGCTTCTTAGCAATAAATAAGCTCCAAATATAGAAGAGCAGGAAAATATGATGAGTCTCTCTGACATTTGTCTTTAAAATAAAACTAGCTGCACGTCAAGTTTGAGCTTAATTTCTGGAAATAGGCGGAAGTCGCCCCGGATCATGCATGGAAGGCTAATTGAAAAGATCAGTTGGAGCACTTGTAGCAGACCTGTCACTTTGTGACAGTGCTCCGCTCTTGGATATTGCATCGCCACGACAAACGGGAGCAGGATAAAAAACGACCCTTTCTGTCCGGATTTGGGTATCACTCCGACGAGAGTGAACTCGCCTAGCTATCCCTTCGAGGAGAAGCGACTTTTTAAGGTAGCCACAGGGTCAATCCGGACACTACCGAAGGGGCGCGCTGCCTCCGCGATAAATCCGAAGTGACAAGAGTTGGAGAGAGTAGTGGGGAGAGGAGAGAGGAGGAAGGGAAGGGGGGGGGTAGACTACGGGCTGGGAGGAAGGGAAAGTGAGGCTTCACATAAAGGCCACTGGAGAACTGACCAGCCATGGCTGCAAAAACCTCTAACGGGGGAAACAGCGGCCCTCTTTGCTTCTAGGGTGGAGTTGCTGACCGGGAAGGAGCTCAGGAAAGGCAGCTTGGGGAGGGGGTGGGATCCGAGGCCCACTTTTCTCCCCCTCTCGTCTTCCCTCCACCAAGTGCTTGTTTCCTGGAGAGCCTTTATGCTCAGCACCGGCACCCAGATCCTCCCTTTCTCCTCTCCTTCTCCCCCACCCCCCTTACATGGTCTGGACTGCAGAGAAATCTTGGTTGTTACCCCCTCTCCTGCGGAGGCCTGAGACCGGTCTTTAAGTCCGTAGCTGAGTTCTGAGCAGCAGCAGGTGCCCCCTTCTGCCCCCCATAAAGTGTGTGTGTGTATGTGGGTTTCCATCGCCACTGGGTGCTCGGAGCTCTAAGGCCTGCGAGGTGCACCGAGAGCTCTTCTTCCTAAGCCTCCACATCTCACTCTCCGCCCCACACAGAAGCCAATGTAGGCCTTTCCTCCTCCGCGCCTCAAAGAAGGCAGCCCAACTCCCAAATTCCATGCAAAAAAAAAAAAAAGGTTAAGCTTTAATCAATGCCTTAATTTCCCAGGAGAACGCAAGCAGTTCGAGCCCAGTGGCAATGATTATGCGCCTCGGCTTCTCGGGCGAGCCATCTAAGAGGAAAACATATGGTCCCAATTTGGATGCGCGGTGCTGCAGACACGCAGGAGTTCTCCACACAAAGCCGGGGAAACTGGCCACGACCTCCACCCAAATCACCCCGGCGGGCTTTCTTTTCTTTTTTTTCCCCTGCGGGTAGGATGGAGGAATTGGGGTCGGGAGGGAATCTAGTGCAAAGGCATTTGACATTCCCAGGAAAGTCGCTCGTGTTGTGTAGGGAGGCCCGGCCACAGAAGGGATGCCGCTCTCTCAAGGCGGCCTTCTCAGAAATTTCTCCAGGGACGAGTAAAACCTGCAGCAGGAAATCTTCAACTCTACCCCAACCCAGCCACAGAGGGACTCCGAGAGGAGCCGGCCGATAAAACTCAGCGCCACGGACCTCAGAAACTCAGCCCCTCAAACAGGCCTCGGGGCGTATTGGCACAGAAAGGAACCTCGCCGTTGCGGGGGGGGTGCTTCCTCCCCAGTCGGGAAACTATACCCCCAAAGCGAGTCTTGCGCTTAGAGAAAAAGGTGCAAAAGCCCCGGGATCCAGGGAAGCCGAGGCCGCGAGTCGAACCGCGTTGAATTTCGGATTTGATCAGGAGGGGCGCCGGATTGGAACCATCTAAGGGCCGGGCATAGCCCGGCCGGAGCTTCTGCGGGGCTCCTTAGAGAAGAAAGCCCCGCTGTGCTCAATGGGGCTTACTTCCAAGCCAGCTTCCGAAAGCCAAGGGGATGGAAATAGACCCGGGATTACGTGCAAGAGCGAGCAACTCCAGAGGAGAAGAGAAGGGAGGGAAGCAAAGCTATTGAGAGACGATTCCGCGACCGAGTCTCGACTGCACTTCTCTCAAAAGGAAATCCCGACGAAGTTTGCATACTAAAGAGGCACCTTTAGGCTTTAAAAGCTCAACCGAAGAACAACCACCAGCCAGGGAGGGGTGCCGGCTTACAGTAAATTTAAAAGAAACGCAATATATGCTTCAAAACGGGAATCGCTTGCAAAGACTTTCGCGTTATTTTTTACCGGCGTAACTTTTAGGGAAATTAGGGCACCGTCCATCTCAACGGATCAAGCCTACCTTGATCTCAGGAGTAACTTGCGAGCTAACTCGCCTTTCCCGCTGCACAACAAGAGTAATTTTTTTTTTCCAAGTCCACGCACGAACAATCCGGGATAGCAACTTTCCCACCAAGATAGGGCTGTCCAGCTCTCCGCTCCGGCCATAAATAAAGAAGTCGCTTTGTGCTTGTTAGCACGACTTGCTGCCCGCAAGGCTAAGCGTGTTTTGTCAGCAAGCTAACAGCCCCGATCGGTTTTAAAGACGTGTGGAACCATCTGGGGCTGAGTCCCCTCGCCAAGGTTGCGGAGCTGAGCGACGAAATCACGGCCCTGCGGAAACCCGGAGTGGGTTTAAGAAATAGCGGGGATTTTGAGTATTCGTTCTTGTGCTGAAAGCACCTGTGCTCCACCCAATTCCCCGGGAAACGACGCGGCTGGGAGTCAATTGTGGCCAGATTTGGGGGAACAAATATCCCCCAAATCCTCCTGGCACCTCTACTCCATAATTCGGCTCTCCCCCCCCCCTTCCTGTCAATGTCACTCGGGATTCCCTCCAGCGTGCGGAAAGGCCTGGCGAGGGTAGAGGCAGAGACAACAGCTCTTCCTCCTGGAAGGGCACCCCACCCAGATCAAAGAGGGGCTCTTCTCTCCGAGCTCCGGAGAGTCCCGGAAGGAAGGCACTCACTAAGCCCTTTCAGCTGGCCATTGGGAACGGCCCTCTCGAGATCTGGGACGGCGCCTCCTCGGTCCCGCCGCACTTTTAGGCTTCCAACCCCTTAAGTGCCTAAACTACACTTAACAAATCAGGCGTTCCAAACCAGTATCGTCTTTTTCTCAGTTCACGCCTTCCGTCTTGCGGTGGAAATCGCCCACCCTGCCCAGCCCTTCAGTCTGGCAGCGTGCTACGGTCCCCTTACTATTTGTATTACGCCTCTATGTCTAGGCGCCAAAGAGGATAGCTGACGGTTTTTTTGTTTTTTTAAATGCATGATTCGGGAATTCCTAATGCCAGGGAGAACTCGCCTGGGTTTCGAAATAAAACTCATTGTTAGGGCATTAGTAAAGAATTGCCCCCGGCGCTGTTGTTTTCTGGATTCTAGTTGAGCGATTCTAGTTTACTTTACTTTTTGGAGGGTGCTGGGGCTGTCTATGACAATATACCAAAACGAGGGTCTCTTCCAACCTTTTGCTTTACCCTCCAGACTAATAAAGCGATCTAGCAGCTTCCATTGCCCTAGCACCACGCCTTCTTCGACAAATACCTTGCATGCTAAGGGAATTTTCTTCCAGGTTAATAAAAATTGCAACGACAGACTGAGGATTTCAACTAGCTCACCTTTTGTTGTTGCTTTTACTACACTACAACAAACAGAGAGCCATGCCATAATGCAATGAATCGGCCTTCCAGCCTTCCTTCCTTCCTTCCTTCCTTCCTTCCTTCCTTCCTTCCTTCCTTCCTTCCTTCCTTCCTTCCTTCCTTCCCTTCTCTTCCTCCCTCCCTCCCTTTCTAGTTTTAAGATGTGCAAAAGTTACACAGGTCTCAGTGTTCCACTATTTCTTGCCAGAGAGGCTGTCATGCCCATCACTGGAGAATGCTGGGGAAAGGGGTGGTGTGAAGTGGACAGGAATCCATAGCACTGAGAGCCGAGGGAAAGAACCAGACTTCAAGAAACCTGCTTGTGTCCTCCCCATGCAGAGCATTATTCTCACAATGTCCCCACACAACACTCAAAGAATCTGCACATTTGAAGAGCTGCCGAGGAATCCAGGAGCAGATGAATTTTACACTGTGTCTGTCTACAACCAATGGGTTGTCAGTCCACAAAAAAATATTCTTTCACCCCATCTCCATTAGTGCAATTTCAAGGGGGGGGGGGAAAGGTCTTCTGAGCTGGATGGATTTCCATCCCTCCAACATGCCCTTAAGGACAAAGAAGGAGAATCTCCACATAGTCCCCCCACCCCCACAAGTTTGAAAGCCTCATCTCTTGGTGGAAGAGTCCAAAGAACCCCATTCATCCAATCTCTTTCAGCTTTCTCTTCTACTATGAAGGACATTTTCAAAATGAGTAATATTCTCTCTTCCCAGCCACCTTACCACCCAAGCCAAGCCAAAACACTTTTTCAACTAGACATGCTCAAGATGGCATCCCAAAAGACAGGAAGAGCCACTTACTGTTCTGCATTGTGGACCGATGAAGCAAGATCCCACGTGGCTCGGGAAGAGGGCACTGTAGTGATAAAATCAATATTAACCAAGGTAATGGAGCAGGTTGGCAGTTCCAGTATTATTATGTCTAAGAAGTCATTCATCCTATGGCCTCTCAATTAAGGCCCCAAAATGTATTAATTTATTATTATTTGTTTGTTCTCTCCCAACCCTGATATCTTTAATAACAAATCACTGAATCTTTCATGCAACCATGCAAGAGAAATCACATTCTGAGGAACTCTTGAGCTCTCTCAGCACATCAGCTACCATGTGAGAAGAGAGGCTGGTCAGTCACTTTTAACCCCTAATATGGACCCATTCACATTATTGTGCTATAGGGGAACACAGGAGGAGGAGGAGGAGGAGGAGGAGGAGGAGGAGGAGGAGGAGGAGGAGGAGGAGGAGGGAGGAGAAGAGGAGGAGGAGGGGCTTGAAACTTGCCTGATTTATGAGTGGACTCTCCTCTCATGCAATTTAAGGAATCACACATCTGTGTAGTGCTGATTAAAGTTTTCCCACTAGGATGAAGAAGAAAAGTGCATGAAAAATAAAATCAAGGACTGTTTAGTTTACATCCTTCCCTCCCCCTACCTGCCTCCCCTTCAAGAATAGGGTTATTCTTGAGAGTTTGGAAGTGAAGAAAAGGTGGACGATGTGTCCAGCTTTCTTCAGTTTGAAACTCTCGGGAACAGTCCCATAATTCCTTAATAATATTGGAGTGCTTCTTGCAAGAATGCAAAATGTTGTCCCATGGGACACCTGCTGTTTAAAAATACACAAACACCCCCTCCAACAACTTGACTTTGAGTTGATTTTTATGGAAGCAAGTATATATAACATCTTCTTTCTCTGGCCTAACAGAACTTTATGGGTCAAGGAACGCTTGCTGCCACATATAAGGTACAATATCAGAACAACCATAATAATACTATAAAGCAGGAGAAGAAAGACATTTTTAGGTTATGTGCAAATCTCTCACCTGAGGCATTTTAAATTAGCTGGTTATTACTTTTGGTGAGAAAACCCAAAGTATCCCCCCTCCCAAGGGGCACTAACAACCCCTAACAATTTTTCAAGAGTCAGTAACAATCCCATCCCCGTTTTTCCCCCTGAGTGAGAAGAGAGAAGAGAGCAGGGAGAAGAGAAGGGAAAGAAGAGAGAAATCCTACACATTCTGGTTAACTTCTTTCTGCTCTTTAGATCTTCCCCCCTTTCGCTGTACTGTGACACACGCTGTCTCACTGCTTTAAAAAGTAAGATCAGGAGGGGGTGAGAACTGTGAGCACAAAGCTCATGGAAGGCAAACAATGGCTTCCATTTTATTCCCTTCCCCAAACCTAGAGCGTAAGAGCCATCTAGCCTTCTCCAGCTCCGGCTAGGCAGCTTCCAGCTTAAGGTACCAACAGCCCTTCCATGTATAAAGAGCAAGGAAAGGTCCTCTCCTCCCAGCCTTAGGCCTGCCTTGGTCCAGGATCTGGGCAGCCCCAATGCCTGGCTTCAGTGGATCTTCCTTCCTTCCTTCCTTCCTTCCTTCCTTCCTTCCTTCCCTACAAACACATTTTGTTTTTAAAAAAGTTATGTAGTTCCTAATGTGTCTGCATTTTATCCCAGCTCTTTCTTCTAGGTTCCCAGCCTAGCAGGAGGAAAATAGAGAAGTAATTTCTCGTTATAAATATCTGGAGGTAATTATGTTACTGGTGCGAGTTGTTAAGGGTTGTAAAAAGATACAACAGCGCAGTGGGGTGCTCAATTGGGGTGAGACAATTACAATAAAGAAGCTATTCAAGAGGGGTTTTCTTTTAAAAAAAAAGCGGGGGGGGGGGGCGGAGAGAAAACCGAGAGAGGTAAAGGAGATAAAATAATGAAACGGTGCTCGCTTTCAATTCCTTCATCTCCTCCCACGTTCTCTTTACTTATTTATTTAGAAAGCTTCTCCCCACCCCCGATTTTGTTTTAAGGAAAGCCTTTTTTTCTTTTTTTTCCCCTTTTTTCTTTTTCTTTTTACATTCCTGGTTTGTTCACAGAGATCCATTGTACTCTTTCTCCGGGAAAGAAAAAGTGGCCAAGGCAGACGGCCGGAGTCCAAACTGGGTCCGGTTTGGACGGCTCTCCTGAAGCAATTAAAAACAAGAAAGCGAACCGCGGCGATGTCTTTCCCGCAGCGTGAAGGACCTTCCAGGGGTAAATATTGATTCCACTGGCGAGGGGCACCTGATTAGCGGCCTGGCTCAGCTAGAGGCGAAGCTGGACCTGGAGCCCCGTTCTCTGCACCTCCGGCTCCCCAACAACTCTGCCCTGCTAAGCCTACTGCCGGCCGCGGTTAAGGGGGCCAGGCTTTGCTAGTTTGGTAGCCGCCGCCTTTCTCCAAGCGGGAACTTTGGTTTCCGGGAGCTCTACCGTCTTGGCTCTTCGGCCGCCCTCCTCAGGATCAGGAAAAGTGAGGCCGGGGCTTAGCCAAAGGCCTGGCGGCATCCACCAGAAAAACATGACACACACATACATACATACATACATACATACATACACACACACACACACACACGCCCGGAAGCCCCGTCGGGGAGCAGTTCCCACTTTGCCACGAAGCAGCCAATTTCTCACGTTGCGTTTTGTGCTCGTGGAGAGAGAAGCCGCGGCGGCCGGTGCCACGCATCCCTCAACCAGTCTCGGTGTCCTCCTGCTCTCGCTTTCCATTTTTAAAATAATAATAATAATTTTTTTCCGCTGCCCTTCCAGCCGGTTAGGCCTAATTTGCGCCGTCTTTCTCGAAAAACCGCCTCCAAATCGGGACCTAGTCTGTTCGAATTAGGATGCCGAGTCTCCCCTTCCGTTGCGAGCTCTCGAGGTGGTAAATGTTTACAATCCCATGACAAATCGGCAAAAGAATAAACGCTAATCCAAATGGCGTAGGAGACGGTCGCAAAGGTCGCCGGCTATTAAAAGAAAAATATTGCCAAAGACTCCAATTATTATTTTAGGCCTACAGCGGCTCGCAGCCCGCCGCCGCCGCCGCCGCCGCCGCCACTTAAAAGCTTCGCTGTTTTTCAAGAACTCAAGCCAGCCTTGAAAACTTTCTTTGCTTCGGCTCCCGGGGGTGGTGGTGCTGCTGGTTGGTCTCTTGTCGCTGTTGCCGTTGTTGTTGTTGTTTGGAAGCTCGCGGGTCTGAAGGAGTTTTAGCAAAGGTCAGTGGATTTTTCGTTCCCTTGAGACACCTTAAAGAAATGGCAGAGAGAAATTGCTTCTTCCTTCACTCTTTTAAGTGACCCCGGTAGGCAGCATTTCCGTGTGCAGGTTGGCTCAAAAGGGAGCGCCATTTACTTCAATGGGATGTTCCCCTATCAACGTTGCGTGGGCAGGAAGCTATAGCCTTAACGTACTGCGGGAGGGAGGTGGCGGAAAACTTTTCTAGGACCCTAACAACTGCACCGAATTTTCACTGGGGCTGGGAGAACAATTTAAAAAAAAGGAGGGGGGTGGAAGGCATCCAGGCATACAAGGAGGAAATGTTCATTTGAAAAATCCAACGCAGGAAACAGAAGCAGAAACTCTCTTTCATTTCGAAACTTGATCGCAACTTCTGTGGAGCGCAAAATTTAGGAGATTTCCGATTTCACAGAACCACAGAAAGAGGTGCAGAAAGGGGACTCGGGTCTTCCCTGCTATTTTTTTTTTTATGGTCCGGCTTCCTTTTTTCACCCTCTTTGTTTTTGTTGGTTGGAACTTCTAGCCAGGTGACGGTCAAGTTAGAAAGTTCTGTTGGTTCCTTTTCTTCTGCGGGCGGATAAGTTTGGGGAGATCTGGGGGCTGCTTGATTGAGAGTGACAGTCCTTTAGGCTCGCTCAGACCATCCCGGACACAGGAACTACTCAGAGTTGACTTGGCCTAGAAGGTGACGCTACAACCACCAACCCCCCCTCTTTTTTTTCATTTGCTTATCACCAGGCACATGAATAAAAGATCCATAAATAAAGCCCCCCAAACGGGACTCCTTCCTCACCCAAACAACACACAGGCGCCTCTCTCTTTGGAATACAAAGCCAGAAAAGTAAGGGGGAAAGAGCTGGGCTGGGGGGGGGGGAGAGAGAGAGAGAGAGAGAGAGAGCCACACTCGGATCGATCCAGTCACCTCACAGAAAGCAATCTATGAATGAGCGCCAGGCGGGCGCAGTAGAACAACAACAGAAAAAACCTGGTGGCACCGGTCACATCCACCACGCACGTTCTGGGAGTCCCTACAAGCCTCGAGCGAGCTTGTCGCCCTTAGTCAGAAGAGTCTTTGGGAGGAGGGCTCTGTCCAGTCAAAGGCAGCTAGGAGAGTCTGGCGGCCCTGCTGCAGCCATTGCTTCGTCAGGCAAGATATTTTTCGGGGCGGGGAGGGTGCATGAAAGAAGAGGAGGAAGTAAGCTAGCTTTGAGACTGAGGCATCTCCCAGGATCATCTCCGGAATAGAAAAGTGGAGATAAGAAAAAGGGGGGGATGTCTCTGTGTGTGTTTGTGTGTGTGTGTGTGTGTGAGAGAGAGAGAGAGAGAAAATGGGCGAAAGAGAAAGGCAGATAGGAGTTGGGAGGCAGCATGCAGCCTAAGGAGAAGAAACAAGTAGACTCACCTTTTTGAGGCATCCTGTCTTGTTGTCAAAGCTCTTGTCAAGAGTTTTTAAAAAGCGCCCGTGATTTGAAACGATGGTGTCTTAAAAAGGGTTGCCAGTAAAAGAGTTTTTCTCCAGTGACGCTGCTGGTTGTGTGATCTTGAGTTCCTGGGAAGGCGACAGAGATTGACAATAAAATGGGCTGACACTGACTGGAGAGGGAAGAAGAAAGAGGATGTGAGAGGAGGGAGGGAGGGAGGGGGGCGGGGAGAGTGGTGGAGAGGGAGAGAGCCAGAGCACACCTAGGCTGATTGGTGATGGTTCAAGGGTATGAATGTGCGTGTGCGCCTAGTCTCTGCCTCGCCTCCATCGGCCCATTAGCAAAGGCTGACCTCTGTCATCATCTTCCAGCAAAACACTTCCTCCCCGCGCCTTAACCAGAGCGGGAAATGAGGCTGAGCCAGGGTTCGCTTTTCAAACCCACTAATCACTCCACGCATGCAAATGCTCGGCTCGCTCCCACACAAAATATTGCTTTATGCAAAGCAACGCCATTGCCTCCCAGCTGCCGATTGGATGTTCACTCACACTGCTTGGTTCAATTGGCCCATTTGTTTGAATATGAATGCACCGGCTTCTCTCTTCTCTCTCTCTCTCTCTTCCCCCCCACCCGCTTTCCCGCTCCTCCTCGCTTGGATCCCCCCCCCCCACGCCGTCCCCCATTTGCCCTGGGTTCCTCTTCTATCTTTTCCTAGCTCAAATCCCAAACTTTAGAGACAACAAGGATGTGCGGCGGGCAGTTGCCTAGCTTCCTCGTTTTGGCTTTGGAGAGGTGTTTTCTTGGTTTGTTCTCAAGTTATCCAAAATAATACCACCGGGGCCTTCCTGAAGTTTCTCTCTCTCTTTCCCCCCCCCCTTCCCCTTTCCTTTCCTTTCCTTTCCTCCCCCCCCCCCCCACGCTTTCATTTACCAGAGCCAAAGTGCCTCTTTGCCTGCAACTAAAATATCAACTCTGCTCACACCCGCCCCCTCGCCTCTGAGTTAGGGCCCGGAGTAAATAAATAATGTCGCTTGGAAAACGAGTGCCCTTTTCTTTCCAAAGCGACCGTGGTTGGTGCGGGCGGGGGAGGGAGGGAAGGGGGAGGGAGAGGGAGGGAGAGGCGACCCATTTGCATTTAAACAGTTAGCTTCCACCAGACAATGGAGATAAGGAAAAAATAACATTCAGATGGTAAGGACATAAATATTTGGGAGACAGGCGCTTTGTCAAGTGGGAATCGCCTAGAGGTAGCCAAGTTACAGTTGGATGTGTGGGCATTCATTCCCCCTTTTTCTCCAAATGTGGTGGAGAAAGGAATTTCTCTCCTCCCTCTCTCTCTC
This sequence comes from Ahaetulla prasina, assembly GCF_028640845.1. Classification (NCBI taxonomy): domain Eukaryota; kingdom Metazoa; phylum Chordata; class Lepidosauria; order Squamata; family Colubridae; genus Ahaetulla; species Ahaetulla prasina. The sequence goes on along the minus strand of NC_080539.1, from coordinate 278,395,803 downwards.
CCTTCTGCCTGGAAAGTGCAGAGCAAATACACAATTTACTTTGTGTATTGAGGGCTCTCATGAAAAGGGCCTGAAGAGTCCTTGCCTAAACTTCTTCCACGTGCCGTTTGTTGACTAAGAGCTGTAAGGTTCCCTCGACCTCGCCCCCCCCTCCGCCGCAGACCTTACCAAAAAAAAAAAAAAAAAGACAAGGCGAATTGAGTACTAAATCTCCCTCCCCCACACCCCCACCCCGGCATGAGTGAATATGGGTGTTTGTGTGTGATCGTGTCTTTTGCTTCCATCAGCTTTGGCCCAATCTTGCATCTCATCTCTGGCCCGTTTCTTCTATCTGCACCCAGGCAGAAAAACCAAGGGCCGAAGGCAGGCAAACTTCTGGCCACACACTACCACAAGTTCATTTGTTGAATGGCGGAGTATTAGGATACACCTCAGTACACTCCAAAGCAACCCCTCCGTGCCTGCATTTAAGGTGACACCGGCAGCACCAGTCCGAGCTCAGGGTGTTCCGATCGTTGATGGGGAGCGGTCGGGGGTGAGGGCGCGGTGTGTGTGGGGGAGGCACTTCCTCTTGCATAAAGGGAGAGGGAGGGGCGGGGGGGGGCAGGGAGGAAGAGAGAGAAGGAAGGCGCGTCCTCCCCCCCACTTCAAAATTCCAGGAGGCTGAAAAGGCGGAGGTGGGGGGGGGACACACGAACGCGCCAAGCATAAAATGAAGTCGTAGCCCCGCATACACTTGACTTCTCTTGACATGTGAAAAGTGCTAAAAGTCAGAGCTCATCAATAAAGTAGCTGGCGATTGAATGAGGGCCCTGACAAGCATCGCATTCTTCCAGAAAGTACAATGAGGAGACAAACGACTCTGCCAAGGAGTTAGCATGGGAGTGAAAAGACGCCTCAATGGGAGCTGGATAATGGGCTGCCAGGCCGTCATGCACTGACTGTCATCTGCAGCCCGGCCGAGAAACTGCGGCGGCCCCTAAGAGCACAAAACTGGCTGGAAAGACCAACGGGCAATTCCTTTCGAGGGTGGGCCCCCGCCCGCGGCCGTCCGTCCGGCCAGCCAGCCAACCGGCCCTCCCCTCATTCTCCTTCTTCTCCTTCTTCTTCCAGCCTCCTTCCTTTTCTCCTGCTTATGTGCCTGGAAGCGGAGGGCCACTAAACCGTGGGGTCTGGTTCTCTTAGGGCTGTTTCCCCCCCCTCCCCTCCCATCGCCCGGGTGGTGGGGAGGAGATTGAATAGAAAGAAGGTAAAGGGAGAAATGGAAGAGGCTGGAAATTCAGGATTTATCTCTCCGTGACAAAGTTTTGGTGTTGGATGATTTTTTTTTTTTTTGCAGGCTGGGGCTGCCTGTGCAACCAAGGTGGGTGGGGTGAAGTGGGGAAAACCTGCAAACTTTTTTTTAAAAAGTGAGGGGGGGGGTTGGGGAATAGGAATCCGGCTCTTTTCGTTTCCTTTTTATTTGCAGATCTTGATTTGTTTTCTTTAAGCTCCCCCACCAGGTTTTGTTTTTTTTTGGTGGGGGTGCTCAATCAGCCCTTCCATCCCTTCAGTTGCTGAAGAAAAGAGCCGACCGGGCAGGCTGGACCAATCCTTGCCCTTTAGCCACCGTATTTAGGCCTAAGGCAATCTGTATTTTCCTTATTGAACTGGAAAGTGGGGACCAAGTTTGTAATCGGACCCGAATATAATGGTGGAAAGGGGGGGAGGGGAGGAAGCAGGGAAGAGTCGAACAGGACTTCCGTAAAGGTAAGTAGGAACTTGAGAATTTCCTGGGCTGAGTTGCTGGTGTCTGCTGAAAGACTGTTCGGGTTGCTAATTTAGATTATTTAAAATGAACTGGTCCCCCTCCCCGTTGGTACTCTCCACTCTTATTCTTGAATCAGCCCCAGTAAATTTGAATCCCTTTAATGTGAGGGTGATAACCCCCTCCAGTCAATTTAATATTCATTGTTAAATTATTCATCTTTTTCCAACCCAGCTTCAGGAAAACTTTAGAATCAGCTTCTCAACAAGGATCTTGGTAGAAAGGGGGAAAAAACCCCTCTAGATTAAGAAAACCTCGTCTTTTTTTTTCCCCTTTCCAAAATTGAACTTGTTAAGTCAGCAAGTGGTTTGAAAGGACATCAGTCCTTCTAGATAGTGTTGTAATAAAATAATAAAATAAAATATAAAGTGGGGGTTACCATGACGAGTTTACCGAGTGTGCGATTTGTTTAGACTAGTCTAATGTTATGAAAAAGAATTAAACTTCCCAGTTTCCCTTTTTTTAATTTTAAAAACATTGTTAACTCTTTTGAGATATATAACAACAACCACAGCAATAACAATGGAGGGAGGGGGAGAAAAAAAGGAAAGTGTAAGGGGGAGAAGCCACAAGCTCTCTACCCAGATCTTCAGGCAAATATCATTTTTACAACCATTCAATTAGCCATTCTTTGGATTAGCACCTACTTATATGCTTCATCTCCAAAAGAAAGAATCTTGTTGCTATTTCCCCCCAGGGCACAGTAGGCCTTGTGTGCCTCCCTTTCTTAGTTGCTGATTTAAAAAAAAAAAATAGAACAAAAAAAATAATGAGAGGGAAATAGTGAATAATCTGACGTCATTGTAGAAAAGGGACTGGAAGAACTGAGGAAGCAAGTCTGAGTAAAAAGAAAAAAGAAAGAGGAGAGAGAGAGAGAAGGGCCACAAAAGATCGATAAAAAGAGTGGGCCCGTGGGACGGCTGCAGATTTATCAGAACTTGCACGACAAGAGGGCGAGGAGAGGCGGAGGAGTCTCTGAAACTAAGAAAGCAAAAGTTGAAAGAGAAGGGTGGGAGGGGAGAGGAGGAGGAGGAGGAGGAGGAGAGGAAAGAACAAGAGCGAAGAAGGGCCTGTATTAAAATGTGCATGTGTGAAAGAGAATGGGAAAGGAAGAGCACCGGGCGTGTAGAATGTGGGCGTGAGAAAGCAAAGCAGGATTTATGTGAAAAGAAGGGAGAGAGGCGAGATGAGAAAAAGAGACAGACAGAGCAGCCTTAGGTCCGTGGGCCCGGATGCCTTACCAGAAGAGTTCAAGAAAGGAGAGGCCGGTTCATGATGTGTGTGTGTGTGTAATGGGCGTGTGAGAAGGGAACGTGGTTGATGGGGGCTGTGAATATAGGCTGCCCTCCCCACATCCTCGCTTTCTCGTAAAGGAAGTTTCCCCTGAATTCGGCGGGGCTTCTTACTTCGGAATAGACGCGCGTCGACGTTCCTCGGGAGCGAGCTTAAGCCCAAAGCCCGGCAGTGATCGGAGAGCGAGGAGTCTCTGGGATCCGGGCGTGCTTTGCGCGTGAGTGAAGGGACCAGAGAGGGCGTGGGAGGCCGCGTGGGCTGAGATCTGAAGGGGGAGGCAGGTGGGGGGGCAGGTGGGATCTGAGGGCGGCTCTCTAGGCCTGGGGCTGAAAAGGCTGCCCCGTCGGGGTGGGGCCCCCAGAAACTCCCCCAGGCCGGCGCCCGGCTGCTAAGGGCAACCCAAGAAGGGTGGGAGACGGCTACCTGCCACCGGGAGGCAAAGGAGACGGAGGCCGTGACCGGAGACGCCATTTTAAGTCGGGGTTACTCCTGTTCCTGAGAGGGCGAGGGGGGGCATTAAAAAAAAACCAACCACCAAAAGAAGAAGAAAAGGGGGGGGGTGGCAGACAAAATCAGGACAGGACCCGGGAGGGGACCAAAAGCAAGAGCCCCCTTTCCGCTTCGCTCAGTCGGGCCGAGTTGGCCTGGGCAGGTGGGCGCCTGGGCTGGCCCCCGAACTTGAGGCTCGTCGAAGTGGCAGCCGTTCTCCCAGGCGCTCCTTCCCAGGCGGCCCTCCTGCCAGGGACAAATAGGAACCGACGGAGCGAGGAGCTGGGGCGGGTGGGCTGACGGGCTTCGAAGGAAGGGGAGGGGGGAATTGATTGATGATTACCGACCGGTCCGTCTCGCAAATGGGAGCGCCGGACTGGGAGAGGAAAGGCGCTCTTCTTCAGAGATCCCGTTGGATCAAGAAGAGGGAAAAGGCTTTTTAACTGCGAAGCGCTGGGATGGCAACCGCGTGCCCGATCCACCAGGCTGGCAGCCCGATCCCTGGGATCTGGTAGGCCTGCCACCGAGAACAAGCTCTCAAAAGACGGCGGGGTTTCTCTCCCTAAGACGCTCGTGCGTATGAAGCTGAGACGGTGGCAGCGATCCAGAAGGGCTTCTTCCAAGAAAGAAAGAAAGAAAAACGCGTCTAGGATCGCAGCCTGGCTCTTGCCTATCTCATCCGGCTGCCGGCACTAACAATCAGGTCCTGGAGGGAGGCGTTGCTTATTGGAGCCTGGAGCGGCAGAGGGTCTCCCGAGGCTCACCGCTTTCCTAAGAGTTAAGCTTCTCAGTGGGCCAAGACTCGGCTTCGACAGGGAGCAGTCGGGTCAGGGGGATTTGAGGCCAAGGTTTCTTGCGCCCGAGAAAGCCAGCTGCACGCCTCCCAAGCCCGCGAGCGGCTGTCTTGCGTGTTCAGCAAAATAATAACAATACAAAAAAACGAACGGTAGGTTCGCCTTGCTGTCAAGGGAGAGCCGTGCTTTGGATGTAGCGGTCAGTGTCAGGTGAATTCCAAGCGGGGCGGTCAGAAATGGCTGCAGGTTTGGAACATACAGGGGTGGGAAGCCCATCTGATGAATTTGTCAGTCGGGTCTCGAGAAAGATCCCTGGTCTTGATCAAGGAAAGCAGCCCTGGTAGGAGAATCGATCGTTTCTCCTTTTGAAGCACTCCTACGTCTGTTAGGCGAAGGGGGATAAAACGTTCGGAAGTCACTAGATTTCGTGTTTTTGTTTTCCCTTTTTGAAGCTCGCCCACACAGAGCAAGCAGGGAATTTGAGAGAATTGCTGCTAAAATGCGAATCGCTCAGAGCTTTGGCAGCTTTCTGAAGAGGAAAGGCCAGCATCTTTGTTTATCTCCCGAGTGCTAAATAAAGACAGAAGTGTGAATAACTGATACAGATTGCTTCAGTGCTGTCATTGGATCCCAGGAAGTGCAATCTATTTATTAAAAATATCTGTATATTTAAAGGGTGGGAAGGGGTGCCCCCTCGGAAGGAATCACTGAATTAACTGCTCTTGGATGGTCTCTTTGCATTAAGATCTGCCTTGTGAAGCACTATTTTATAAATACCCCGAAAAGGGCTTAAAAGTCCTCTTGTCCACTTCAGTCTCAGACTGAAGAGATTCACCCACACTGACGGGTCGCTCCACAACGCCTCAGCCTTCAGGACACCGGCTGCCGACTTCGATTGGGGGAGAAGCCCTTGAAACCTCTAATGCGCCGGACACCGAGTTAAACGGAGCTTTGGCGAGTTTAGCAACAATCTGCAAAAAAAAAAAAGTTTGGAATCGATTTAACCTCTTTTTTGCATTAGGCGTTTTGCAGGAAGGCACTTTTGTGTGCAAGGATTAGAGAAAAATGGAGGGCGGGTGTGGGGGGGAGGATGGAGAAAGGACTCGGCCTTGGGGAACTATGAAAAAGAGGCGGGAGCCACCGCCGTGTTTGTTTGGTTTTTTCCCACCGTAAGAAAGTTTAATATTTTATACTGCAGGGAAGAAAGTCTACCCGTACTAGTCACCCTGGAAAATTCTTCCAAAAAGTGAAAACAGAGAGAGAGAGGCGCGAGAAACCACATCAGCAAAGCGCATCCTGACGGGCTTTCTAAACGCTATTGATTGGAACAAGCTGTTCAGCGCCCCCCCCTTCCCGAAGCACTTAATCTGCCTGTTAATCAAGGCACTAAGGAGCTCAATGCGACTTTTATTAGCGACTGGAGAACACAGCGGCAGAAAGGATCAAAAGACTCGCCCCCTTGATATTTGTCAAGCCAGCCTCCCCACAAAAAAAAATATTTTCAATTACAGAGCAATTCTTAGCTTATCATCGCCGCGTAACAGAAACACGCAGATGGTTTCCCCAAACGCTGCCAGAAGAGAAGAGCCGGCTCAAAAAGGCGGAGGGAGACTTCGCCAGGGCTGCAGCTACCGCCGATTCTCAGGCTTTCCTCCAAAGCGGAGCGCTGCAGAAGAAAAAAAGGAACATTCCGCCGGAGCATAGACAGATATTCTCGTCCTCTTCCTTTTCTTCTTCTTCTTCTCTTCCACCTCCTTTCTAGGAATGGCTTGGGTGGTTCGGAGAAAGCGTCAACTGGACAGCCCTACATTTATCAATCCCAAAGGCCGTCTGAGTGTTCCCCCCCACATTTTTTTTCTCTGCGTGGATTTGGAAACGGACAGCTTTCAGTGGGTTTGCATTTGCATCCTAGGAGTGGAGGGAAACGCCAGGAGTTCTGACCCTATTCCACCCACAAACTACTTTTTTAAAAAAATAAAGCATTCACCGAGACACACTAGTGCATTTAGGTGCGCGAGTGCGGGTGGATGAGTGGGAACTGAGTCGGGCCGTTCCTCCAGGGCTAGTTTCAATTAAGGTAAAGGTGGAGAAAACTTTCCATCTGCGAAGATCAACATTTTGATCTTGTCGTTTTTAATGCGATCGGATGGCGCTGGATGTCAACGAGATATGCATATAAAAGACTATGTGGTCAGAGGTAATTATGTCACAGCTTTTTCTCGTCGTGACAGCTGGATAAACACAATCTCCAATAAACATCTCTAATTAGGGAGGAGGACCTGCGAGCCTGGGTGTTTGATTTATTACCCATCCAGAATGTCCATTTACTGGAGAAGATTAAAGTGGACTTTTCCCCTCCTTTTTAATTTTTTTTTGTTCCAAAGCACCTTAAGAGATGGTAAGAACTGAAAGGCTGCAGACTTCATCCAAGAGAGTGAATGAAAGAAAAATGGGGGACGGAGGTGGGGAGGAAAAAAGCCATTATCCCACTAATCCTTTTTTCCCCTAATTAAGTACCCCCACCCAATCATCTAGATTTCGAAACACAGCTCACCTGCCTTGGGCTGCAATCCTAAACAAAACGATTTGAAACCTTGTTGGGATTTATTCTCAGGGATGGGCAGCTTTCTCTATATGCTCGGCTTAAGCCAAACCCGTTCAGAAGATGGCCCTCCTGTACGACTCAAACTGCTCTTTAAATAAGTGGGCTTAAGGCGGCAACTCAGCACAGAGTTTCCCAAGAAATCGTTCCCCCTTTTCCCCATATATTTCTTTGGTTTCCACTCTTATTCTTCCCTTTTGCAGCTGCCACCGCCAGCAAAACAGAAAAGCAAAAGACAAACCAAACACGCCCTCCTGCTCGCCTCTGGCCTACCTGTGTATATTTTTCAGTGATCTCCGTCTACCTAACTTCACGCTACCTTTTGGGAAGAAATTCCTCCGCCATTCCATACCCAGCCTTTTTTTGTGTGTGTGTGTGTACTACCCGTTCACTTCGCGATTCCATGGCCTATTCATCGGACCGAGAAAGCTTATCCGGATGGCAACAGTTGAAAAGTGAAATCAGAGCCGGTATCTAGGCTGCCCCCTTTTCTCCAACCTTAACGCACCACCTGTGTTTTCTGCAAGCCGGGATAATTAAGTCGGCGGTGAGGCGGCATCATAGGAAGCAAGACAGAGCGGTAGAATTTGCAATACAGGATTTGAAGGTTTTTCAGAGTGAGACCTAAAGGAATTCTTCCGGAGAAAGTTCCACAGGTCAACTAACTCTGTGTGTTCCTCTCTGCCGGTTTTAACTTCAACAGAACCAGCAGGTCGGCTTCGAGGTGTGGATTTTGGCGGAATTAACTTGGGGACCAGGGTCTAAAAAAAAAAGCGTACCCCTGACGCCTAGTATTTACTTTCCCCTCCTTCCTCAGTCTTTTAATATGACTGGTAGTGGAAAGCAACAGTAATGGAAGGCTTGCAAAACGCTCCAGGAAACTTGCATCTGGGACTTTACCTTGATTGCAACTTTCGGGGTCCCGAACGTATTGCCCTGGAGCAGCAACCGAACCAAACGGAACCATCCAGAACTGAGAGAAAATGTACCATCACCTCAAACCTAAGAGCCTAAGTGAGACCGGACACTGGGTGAACTGAGGCGGGGTGGGTTGGCAAACGGCCGGAAGAAAAAGAACGAGGGTCCAGTTCGGATTCATTCAAAACAGGGCAACCCCACAGCAAAAGCTTCCCCGCCAGGCGAGGTTCTCTTGAGGGCCCCCGAAATGGGCTGCAAACTCCCCAGCGGCCCAGACGGCAGAGCCCTTTAAGCTGCCTGAAGCCCAAGGCGAGCAGGGTGTGCCGGAGTCCCCGTGTAACCCGAAGCGCTTTTCTTTCTACCTCAGTGAGAATCGTTAATTGTTAGGTTTTCCCAAGGAAAGCTCAAATCACTCGGACTGGGGATAGAAAATGCTACCCAACAATGCGCGCTGCATTCTTTCGTGCCTGCCTGAACCTCAGAGCACCAAGGCGAGGGCTCCGGGCTCGCTCAAGTATCAAACCTTCCATTTCCCTCTTTTACAAAGCAACGCTACTTTTCCCCTGCTTACCTTCCCTCCCCCCCCCCGTGATGCTTTGGAGGGGAAGAGTCCCGGTCTCTCTCCCGCCTCCCTTTGGCCTCGGTTCTCCACTGCAAAGGAAGGTCCAGGCCATTTCCCTGGCTCTTCCTATCCGCTTCCCACTAATTGCACTGCTTGGGCTACACCTGTCCAGTCAACGGCACGGCGCTTCACGGGGGAAAAAAAATGACTCTCTGCTTCACTAGCCATTGGCACGCAAGCGGCTCTCCTGCTCCAGAAGTTGACTAGCCGACGACGCCAAGCTCAGCCCAGACGTCAAACAAGGGTCGCAGCAACGGCAAACCACCCCTACCCCACCCCTTCCCGCCATAAAGATTTAACGAAGCTTTGAGATCAGCAGAAGACCAGTGCAGAAGAGGAGAGTCCAATAAATCTTCGTGCAAACGCTCGCGCGCGTGAATGCGTGGGCGTGAGAGAGGGAGAAAGCATCCAGACGCGAAAGAAAAAAAAAAAGTAAACATCCACGACGGGCAGAAAATTCGGGGGAAAAAAAACCAACCACAAAACAATTTCGAGAGTCTATAGCTTTAGAAGCCGCTCTGCAAATTCTCGAAAACGACGGACTAATAAAGAGCAACAAATGTTTACCTGTTAGCGGGAGGGCAGGCGGAGGCGCATGTTCCGCGGATTCCCAATTCCGCCTCTGCGAGTCGGTCGCTGGCAAGTCAGATCGCCAATTTTCTACATAAGAATCTGCCACACAGTTTAAATGTCAATGGCAATAAAAAAAAAAAGAGAGAGAGAAGAAGAAGAAGCCACGGCGCTTAGCTTTGCACTAACTTTCCCTTAATATCAGCGCCAGCGCTTCCCTCATTGGCTGGGCTGTCCCCGTGACGTCACGGCGGAGAGCAGTTAGAGCGGCTCAGCTAATAAGCCATTTTTTTCCCACCCCGGGAAGGCAGGAGCTCCCAGCGCCGGGCTCGCTCACCTTCCCGCGGCCATTGCTGAAACTTCGAGGCCAGGCGAGGCGCACGTGGAGGCGCCCGGCTTGAGTCTCCAGCCTCTTGCGCTCGATCCGTCTTGTCCGAACTCACGCGGACAAGCTTCTCAGAGATTGGGGCGGGGTGGGGGGAGGATGAGGAGTGGCCCCCTCCTCTTCAAAAGTACCCCGAATCTTCTTTTGAGCCCCGAATCTTTGCTTTCGGGGTTCCTTTTTCTTTTCTTTTCCCGAGCTCACTCCTTTGCCCTCCCCGTTTCCACCGTCGGTTTTTACTCCGCTCTCTTCTTTTTTGCTTGCTTTCCTTGCTTTGCGTACTGGACAGGAAAGTCCGCTGTGTTCCCAGTATTAAGTATCTTCGGCCCAAGGAGTGTAGAAAAGTCCCCTAGACAGGTTGACCTAGGCTGGAGATCAACGGCCGTCAAGGGAGCCAAAAAGTCTGGAAGAGGACGTGGGCTTTTCTTCCCTGAGTCTCTAAGGCGCAAAAAACAAACAAACCCAAAAGGGTCTATGCACCTCTCTCCGCCCACAACTCAGCCGTCAAGGAAAAGCCACCTTGGCTCCCAGGTTTTTGCTTCTGGAACAGTCCAGCTCTAACTTCTGGAACAGTTCAACTCGAACTCGGGCTTATGGCTGGCGACCTCGGTAGGGGAGGGGGCAGGAGGGAGGGGAAAGGAGGGCTGACAACGATTGACCGCGTTTTCGCTTTGTAGTGATGTCAGTGGGAATGAACGGTGTGTGTTATGTATAAAATTGGCCGGCTAAAAAAAAAGGCTGGCACGCGCACGGAGAGAGACGTTTCGAATGGTGATAACTGGACAAAATCCTCGCATTTCTTCGACTCCCCCCATGTCCCCTCCCGCTCCATGTCTCCAAAGAATTTAAAAGAGAACAAAATGGACCGATCATGTTCTCTTTAAACATTAGGAGGCTGGTCCTGGGAAAGTAAAGTTTCTTTTCAGGAAGTGAAAAGAAGATACACAACACCCCCCCCAACCCACATTTTTTAATCTTTCAAACACTCGTCCCTAGGGTGGGGTCGTGTCTTTTTACGTTTTTCTGAGGGAACATTTCCTGGGAGAGTAGTTAAGTGGAAGGAAGGCGAACTGGAGTTACAGACTTATTTGTGATAGTTTGACTAAGTTTTATGACTCACCTTTTTTTTTTAAATAGCAAGAACTTTATTGCTCTCTTCTAGTGATATTGGTGAGAGTCCACTTGGAGAAGCCAGACTGAAGCGATGTTCAAAAGGGCTGTGAATTCACTTCGGTTCTGGTAACCAGTAATAATAATCAGGAAATTTCTTGAGACCACCGGCTTCTATTCTAAGTGCATGTCTTCTGCATCCAGTCTGGTTAGTGATTGGTTTTTTTGGGGTGTGCGTGTGTGGAGAGATAAATTTAAATACATTGTATTGGATCCCACTAGCTTAAAAACATGCCTGTTCCTTTATTTTTTGAACTACAAGGGATTTTTATTTTGGGGAAAGCAATGATAATCGTTTTCCTATTAAGGTGCTATTCAGAGTCTCCTGTACATTGTCCACTAATTTCAATGAGAATTGCCAGCTATTTATTGGAAACCTCTGGTTCCATTTTATTGTGGGTTTCTCTTCATCATACACTGGCAATATTGAGTTCTTTGGTCAGAAAACTGGGCCACAGTGGAAAGTTACAGATGTGATTTAAATGTACATCAGTATTTCAGGAAGATTTCTGGAGAAAATGTCTGGCAGTGGGTTCCTGAAAACTGCTGGAAGAAAAAACTCTCAGAAGACTAGATTGCTCTCTTTTTTACATAATATTCTCCCCGTATCCACCCCTCCCCCGGCCCTGCATCCTATTTCCTTTCTTGACTCAACCCTTTGACACACTTGCAGTACAAGCTAATGCTTCACTACTTAGAAGCAGGCCCCAGGTGGGCAATTGATTTTGAGGGCTGCAACCCCATTGCAAAATATTGGAGCTACTTTAAATTCAAGGCAAAGGTTTTAGTCATTTCTCAGGTTCCCCTCCCCATTATATTGAGTAACGTAAATAAACATACTAAATTAAAATGCTCTCTTGAGTTGTTCTTCAAAGAATGTGGTCAGCATAACTGTTTGTTTTGTCAAGTGCTTTCTTAGATGGTTCCCTCATTTGTCCAAACATATTTTCAGAACTACAAGAAAACTATCCTTGATCTAGCAAAGACCTGAAACCTAAGCGGAATGTTTTCCCACAGGCCTCTCTCTCTATTGTGGAGAAACTCCAAACTGGCAAGAATGAGAGCTCAGTCTATTGTTGCTCCATCCACCCCTCACACACATTCTCTTTATGATAGGTTCCTAAAATCCTCAGGATCTTAACTTTGGAGAATATTCGGCTGAGGAATCCTTGCACATTCCTTTTTGTAGAGACCTTGACTGCATGAACATTCAGGGATCCCAACATCCTGAAGCCCCAGGTTGAGGATGTCTTGGAGATCTACCTTAATCCCAGCTGAAAGCAATGGTATCTTGAGCTCTTGTATGTTTGGGGCTGAAGGTGTGAGCACACAGAGAGAAATTAAAATGCTGAAAGAACCAGAAAGGTAACGGAGTCCATTTCTTTGACCTTTAGCTAAGAGGAAGACTAACTCTACAAAAAGGGCCTCTGGTGGCTCAGACTGCTAAGACAGTCTGTTATTAACACAGCTGCTTGCAATTACTGCAGGTTCAAGTCCCACCAGGCCCAAGGTTGACTCAGCCTTCCATCCTTTATAAGGTAGGTAAAATGAGGACCCAGATTGTTGGGGGCAATAAGTTCACTTTGTATATAATATACAAATGGATGAAGAATATTGCTAACATAGTGTAAGCCGCCCTGAGTCTTCGGAGAAGGGCGGGATATAAATGCAAATAAAAAAAAACTTTGGAATTTACCTTTCCAGCACCTGCTTATGTGTCCAACCTTAAGGTCCCTGAATACTAGTCTTCTATGGAATGAAAAGAATTTCTGAAGGAGACCCTGCTGGATGGGGTGGGAATGGGGTAGGGGTCCTTCCATAGACAGGGCTCCAGGTGAAGTAATCTAGAAGTACACGATGAATACAGGAGGAGACGAAATGATTCTTTTCATTCTACTCCAAATATTAATTCGCTAAGTGGGTTCTCTCCCACGAACACATTTACTGAGCCCTCGACATCAGTGGCGAGAGAGAACCCTGGGGGAAAGAAATTCTATGGAGAAAAAAAAAAAGGCTCGAGAAAGGGAAATAGTACATCAAAGGGCTCAGGCTGTCCCTCTCAGCTGAACTACTAAAGGCCTCCGGGAGGAAGACAATTGGTGGTCTTCTCTGGTTCTCGCCGGATGCCCAGCCTTCCTCTTCCCTGTTTGTCGACGGCGCTTTCTAGGCCACCAGCGCTTTGCAAGGGGGCAAAGAGGGTTACGCTGCCCCCGGAAGGCTTCCTCCCTGCAGAGGGGCGCGCGCGCTGATCCACGACTTATCAGGCAGCGTGTTTGCCCGGGTTGTTTGGAGTTGCTGCCATTAAGACTCGGGCTCCCTGCAACCCAGCAGGGTTCTCCAAGGAAGCGCTGGAAACGCCACGCTCCCGCCTGCTTATCTGGCTGTCAATAAAGGAGATGGCTCCGAAAAGCAGGGCCAGGTGCTGCCTTGCCTTCGCGCCAACCGGCTCGGCTCTTCAGAAACCGATCAGGCGTGAAGCCAAGGCTGCTTGGCCGGGCCTCCGCAGCAAGCAAACAGTTCCCCAGCCAACGCCTGAGTGCCGCTCGCTCCGGCTCGCCTCAGGGATTGCTCCCGGGAGCACACCGGGCTGGGTTAGAATTAAACACCAACCAAAGAAACGCCAGGCCGGGCCGGACACTAGGTACTGGGACGGAAAAAGGGGTGATGGACAAATAGCCCTTCGCTTTGGGCTTGCTTGAGCCTTATCTGATCTGGATTTAACAGCAAATGAAACGACAGGCCCGATCTTGTTCGACGTATCCCTAAAAATGAGGGCGGGCGGGGCGGAGGGCGCTAAAAGAGGGCCGCCCTCCTGATCTTTTGGACTGTTTCAGCCACCTCCATTGGATCAGATAGCAATTTAATTACCCGTTGCTTTTCTCTCCCTCCCTCCCTCCCGCCCCCTCCCCCCCCAACACATTTCAGACGATTTTCACTCTGTGTCTCCCTAGTGCAGAGTGACAGGCAATAGGAACTGAAAACCCCTTTCTCTCCGCGCGCGAAAGCGCTCACACTCCCAATCCCCTTAAGGCTCCCGTTGGAAAACCTCTGTGACCTCCTCTAATCTAAAGTCAGCTAAAACGAGCGCGGGATTAGATCTGAAATGCTCTCCACTCTTTTCCTAGCCGCTTAGGTACGAGATGGAAGAACTCTCCAAACTTTTCTCAATCCGTAACAAAGGAATACCTTAAATAGAATTTGTGAGCTTGGCAGAAGAGGCCTGCAGTCTCCCATTCTCCCTCCCACTCCCTCTCTCTCCCCCCCCCTCCCGTTTGCAGGTTGATTCTTGTTCTTTTTCCTCTTTTCAGATGACTTTATTGCACACCATTTATAGCTCTCCAAAACTGGCGCCATGAAAGCTTCCCCTTTCCAGGGTGACATTAGCGGGGAAATTAACAGGCCGTCTAGGTAGATAAAGCGCTAATGAGGGCACTGAGCCCGGAAAGGGGTGGGGGGAGCGGGGAGAGAAAAGCAAACGCTGCTTTCAATGGAGGCGTTTTGCTGCTCCGGATTTCTGATGGACAGAAGACTTGAAAGCTGTGAAGCCTCTTTGAATGGTACGCAAGCAAGGAGCAACAGTAATGTGTTACAAATTTATAAGCACTCTACATATTTGATTTACACTGCATAGTCCCCCCCTTCTCTTTCTTTCTGCAACATTCCCCCCCTCGTGTGTTCACTTAGATACAGCAATTCTCAGCGCGCACACGCACGCACACACGCGCACACACAAGCTGTAATAATGAGGTTTAATTCTCTATCCAAGCAGAACTTGAGCAATAATAATAAGCCCATCAGAACAATTTGTTTACTGGCATCGAACAGACGGCAAAATAAGGTCCGAGAAAGACTGGCTGCACGAAACCGTTTAAAGGGGGAAAAATGACTTCAAGCGAGTCAGAGAGAGGGGGAAAATCTGAGGAGACACAAGGCTTGAATACTGTAGAAGGCACAAAGGTGATGTTCCATAAAAGGACTCTGATGGCTTTGTCCAAGGTATGTGTTTTTTAAAATTATTTTTTCCCCATAGGATTAAGACTAACTTCAAAGCAGAAATACTCCCAACTGTCACTGCACCTTTATATTTTGACACCAAGAGGTCTATATCTGTTTTGTATACTTAATTGTCTAAGTACCTTCCCTATTTACCTTGCAGATTAATTTTTAGGATGAGATTACAAGACTTAAAGCAGAGTCAAGGAACAAGGGAAGAAACTGCTGTTTTCCGAGACATAAAACATATGGGGTTAATATATAATCCAACCTGGATTAAAATCAATGACAAAACTTTCATCAGCTGTAATTGGTCAGGAGAGCTGTATTAATAGTCTTAGTCCAACCCTCCATTTATAAAACTGCAAGAGACTTCGATCTGTAGTTCTATTCCCTTTGCATGTTGTTAGTCAAGAACTCCCTCCCCAATGTTACCACTGCCAGGTATAATTTTATAATACTGGCAAATCTTGGCATTGCTCTCATTCCTGTCCTAAGCACACTTTGAGAAAAATGGCTCTTTCTGAATGAAGCTTGAGAGATCTGATCATAGGTGTTCAGCATCCCGATGAGATGTAAAGGCTTAAAGGCTGTAAGTTTAAAGTTTTGGGGCCTAAGAATTCTTGTTAAAATAAAGGGTCCTATTGAATTGGTTGGGATTTCTGGAGAAATATATCTGGCTCCCTTTGTAAATAAAAGCAAGTCTTTTGGAAGTGAAAAATGGGATTCCTTTCTAATTGTGTCTTTTTGCTTGTTGTTATTGCGGGTAAGTGCTGCTGGTTATTAAAGAAAATTGGTGCAAGGAAGAAGAATATTCAGGGCAACCTAGATATAAGCAGACAATGAGACACTTGTGGTTATGCAGATGTTGTGCAAAAAAGTGTAGGTAGGAACACCATTCTGCAAAAGCCTTTTGAAACTCCAGAATCCCCACTTTCTGGTTTGTCAGCTATTCAGAAAAGAAGGAAAGTAGAAAGGATGGAAAGCCAAGAGGTACCTTTTTTAAAAAGGAAAATTAGAATAATTTCTATGAAGTCTTAAGAGTCAGCAAATACAGAGGGTTACATCCCTAGTTTAAGGTTAATTTTGGGGGAAGGGGAAATCCAGCTAAGGGAAGAAGTCTGATTCCCCACTCTGAGCTTTGCTCTTGCCTCCTTCGGGATTCTTAATTTGGCTCTGAAGAGAACTAGGCATATCTGGCATTCTCTCCTTCCAACAACCCCCCAAACCCCACCCACAATTTCTTAATAAACATGATGCTGGCAAATGTTGCTTGATTTGTTTTTCTGCCCCACGTCCCCGAGCATTTGTGCCCCCACCGTTTTTCCCCCCCTCCCCGGACTGAGACATTAGCTGAATTCCCTGGGGGTGATTGGATGCAATTCGCTGAAAGTCGACAGGCACGTCCTGGATGTTAGAAATTCACTTTTCCTCGACGTGACAAGACTGAGTTCGATCTACAATTGCATTTGAAAGGGCAGCGAGCGGAAAGATCTCCCTATTATTAATGCTTCTCCTCTCCTTTAGCAAAATAACAAGATACTTCATTTGCACACGCGCGCTCGCTCTCTCGCACACACACACACACACCCCTTTAAAAAGAATAGGAGAAAAATGCCCCGACCCTCAATGAGTCTAACAATTAGAACCTCTTGCCTCATCATTTGCAACCAGGCAGGAGGGAAATAAAGTAAATTTAAATAATAATAATGTTAAAGGGAAGAGATGCAGGAGTCTGTTTTCTCCGAAAGTATCAGAGCTTTCCCAAAGCGACCATGTGACCCAGTTGACTTAAAAAAAACCCCTTAAAATCTTGAATAAGATGTGAGTTGTAACAAGGGTATTTGCGCTTACTCCTTGACCCTTGTAATTGGATTAAATATAGACTGAGACGTACAAACCAGACCAAGATTGACATCTGCCAACTGGGCTTCCTTATGATTGATTGTGATGCTTCGTGCTGGCAACAATAATGAAATAAATTGTATGGATAAAGCAGCGCGTTTGTCATTTCCGTGCCATAAGAGAAAGGGAGGTAAGCGGGGCTGGCAAGCTGTTAGCTGACAGCCCCGATACCGAGCGGGCGCGTTTAAAAGAACTACAACCAAAGAGGCAAAGTCGCTGACAGGACAAATGATAACTTGTCACAACCTTCTTAAATCTTCAAGTTTGTCAATTAACATATAGATTGCTCTGCCGAGAGAAGGAAAAAAAAGGAAAAGGGGGGGGGAAAGCCACGCGCGAGCCCAGAACTCTCGAAACCCCCGTAGAGGCGTCAAAATGGCGTCGTGGCTCCTGGCTTTCCCGGGCAGCGAAGTCCTCGAGACAGGACCAGCTCCGCCCCCCCCAAAGCCCATCTCAGAGGGACCATTGAAAGGGCGCCTAGAGAGGACCTGCAGGAAGGCCCTCAGATGGCAACGGCGCAGCCACTTTAAAGGGACAAATAATAAACGGCTGTTGAGCTCGAAGGGAGGCCCTCCCGGGGAGGCGTTCGAGCCACCCAGAAAGGCGAGGCGAGGCGAAATTCGCGCAGGCCTCAAAAGCTTGGGCCTGATCGCCACGAGGCTTTGGGAGGAGTTCAAGCTCAAAGGCGCCATTTGACCTTGGCGAATAATAATAATAGTATGATAATAACAATAAAAATGAATAATAAGTAGAGAAGGGCGGGGACAAGAAGAATGCGGCGTTGGTTCCACTCTATCACGGGGGTGTTTTGGGCAGGCAAAACCTCTGCCTCAGCCCGCGTACGTGGGAGAAAAAGGCCCATCTCCCCCACCCCGTTTTCAGCCAAACTGGAAGATTCCAAAGACCGAAGCGCCGCCCCTCAGGCCACGCCCCTTCGAAGTTGGAAGTCTCTCGGGGCGGTCAGCGGGGTTTTCTCCTAGCTGCCTTTCCCCAAAGAGCCTCCAGGGCAGCTGATCCCGTCGTTTCTTTGGAAGGGAGGCGAAAGCAACCTCGTCTGCCACGTTAAGGCGAACTCTGCCTCGGTTATTTTGCCTTCGCCTGTCAGCATTTTCTCCTTCGAGCCACCTTCCGCTATGCCTTCTTTAAGCCGAGGGAATCCTGCCGTCCTTTCTAATTGCGAGTCTTCGTGGGGTGAACGGCAAGGGGTTCCCCTTGTCCATAAAGAGGAGTTGCCTCGGGCTCCGGGGGTCCCATATGCCCAGGAATAGAATAGAATAAAATAGAATAGAATAGAATTTTTAATTGGCCAAGTGGGATTGGACACACAAGGAATTGGTCTTGGTGCATATGCTCTCAGTGTACATAAAAGGAAAGTAGCTTCTCACTCACTCCAATAGCCCTAACTATCCATCTCCTTTGGCAGCCAGCCTCAGGTGTGCATGTAGAAAAAGGTGGCCAAGCATTTTAATCGCTTTTTTTTTTTTTTTTACATTTATACCCCGCCCTTCTCCGAAGACTCAGGGCGGCTTACAATGTATAAGGCAATAGTCTCATTCTATTTGTATATTTTTACAAAGTCAACTTATTGCCCCCCCAACAATCTGGGTCCTCATTTTACCTACCTTATAAAGGATGGAAGGCTGAGTCAACCTTGGGCCGGGCTCGAACCTGCTGTAATTGCAGGCTTTGTGTTCTTAATAACAGGCCTTACCAGCCTGAGCTAAACCGGCCCCAGCTTGTTTGAGAAGTTCCCCTGAATATCCCTGATGCATTTTCCGACCACCTGCTTGTAATATATCAGCTGGCCGTATCCCTTCTGTCTTGACTCTGCTCAGACTTCTACCTTGCAAACTAGTTTGGATGAAAAGGGGGAATGTCAGGCCGCTCTTGGGAATAAAAAGCCGCATTGGGATTAAAAGGCTGCATTCATTACAGGCCTTCTCCTGGAGCCATTCAATTGCAAAAGGAGGACTTACCTGACTCAGTCTGCTTCCCCTGGAGGAAAAGATGCGTTTAACAAGCCTGTGGTCCACTGCCTTTGGTCCCTGTGCCATGATCTATCTACTTAATGCTCTAAGGGCAGAGCTCCTGTAAAGGCAGTCCACAAACCAGTTAAGCGGAAATTCTTAATGACCAGAATTATTTTGCAGGTTTTTTTTTCAGGGGCAAAGCAGGCCTGTAGTTAATTCAAAATTGAAAGTAAATTCCATTGACCTACTTCTGAACAGGGATGCAAAAGATTGTAGGGGGGGGGGATGCAACACAGCCCAACCGCTAGCTTGGACACACACTGCCTGTTGGGATTCTGGCTAAGCATACAAAAGCTTATTTTGCCAACCTCCCAGATTCTCCTGTACTTTGGATTATTGGACTCTAGTTTCCTTACGAGCTTTGAGTCTTCGTTGAATAATTCTTCACATTTTTGTGACTTCAGTTTCCACAACACATACACACACTTCTTCACAAGTGCTTCAATAATAGTAACAATAACAATATTCCCACAGCAATGGCTGGATGACTCTAGAAAGTGTTGGGGATCACTAGTGAGGAAATGATCAGAGAGATAAGAGAAAGGGAGAAATTAATGGTCGAATGAAAAAGCAAGGTCCATAACATTTGGCCTTTATCCAATACCCAGCTTGAGGGAGGGGGAGGCTTTCTCCATCCTCAATAAAATGGAATTAAAAAAAAAATCAATGGAAGCCATGTTTTTTCAATGCATTGGCTGCTCTGTTCTCCAGTCTAATGGACTATTCTGAAAGAAAAAGATCCTAACAGATTTCAGAGGGGCAGCTGTATATGTAGGTCTATTGTAGTGAAGCTATCAAAGAATCTCGAGACACAATAAAGGCAAACTCATTTATAATGATGGAAGCTTTCTGTGGAGTACAGCCTGTTTTGACAGTGATCCAGAGCATGAGCTTTCATCAGTATGGAGTAGGAATTTATATACCCCCCTCCCATTTTTGGCAGCTAGGAGACAGTAAAGAGGGCAGAGAGAAGGGCAGTGTAAAAGTGCAATAGAATAACCTATGCAATAGTTCAGTAAAGAGAATTACCTAGAGGCATTGCAAAAGGGGGCCGGTCAGATGAGTTATGCCCCTATTTGATAAGTAGGACAAAGAATGTTCTTGTGGCTGTAAGGACAATCCAAGGAACAAAAGTACCTTATCTGTAGTCAGCGATCACAGAGGGAGAAGACATGTTGCAGGCAGATCGTGGACCGGTGAGCATCTGGCAAAATCTTAGTTTGAGCTGCAGCTCTGATTTAGAGGAAAGCCCACTGACAACAATGGGGCTGTTTTCCAGGAAACAGCTGAGAAAGGCAGGCCCTTAAACTGGGCCAATATATAATAATTTAGCCATCCAGGAGCACTTCCCACTCGCTGCCCAATGCTACACCTTAACTTCCAATCTGGTGACGTCCAACATGTATTGGTTACAGTTCCCTAACTGCACAATCAGCATGGTTGTTGGTTGCACTACTGGGAATTTTGAGAGTTGTAGGTCTGGCTGGATGAGGAAAACATACCTTTTCCCAACATACATACTTTGTTGTTTCAGATAGGTGTCTTTTTAGCTGGGTTCTTTCCGGAAGAGTTGGGTTAGGATCTGCCTTTAGTGTTATGTATCTGGTGGCCCAATCACAGAGGTGGAGTCATTTGAGTTTTCTTGGTGATAAAAATGGGGGGTGGGGGAAAAAGAGAAAGTCAGGAGAAGAATAATCAAAATGTTAGCATATGGCAATAGCAGCTCTATTAGAACTATTAATAATTCAAAATAGAAAAACTGTAAAACTGGCTCACTGGTTTTCTGGATATTTCATTCTTATAATCAAGACTAAAAGTGTAAATCACAACAGAGTTTATTTGAGAGCAAGTACTGTAAAGTAATCGTGCTGCATTCTCCCAAAAGGTTTGTGGATTTTCAATTCTCAACAGGAAAGAACAAAATTTGCATGTGAAAATCATCATAAACAGGTCAGTTCCAGCCCACGGTCCCTCACATTTGTCAAGATATGAACCACATCTCAGAATGATGTACACTATATTCTCCTCTCTTTTTCATTTTCAAAATAATTGCCTTGTTTCCTAATTTAGCCAAACTTCAGTCTATGGGGGGGGGAAGCTGTATATCTCATTTCTAAAATTTAAATACTGAAAGTGATTTGAATTAGGATAAATAAGAAAGAACAGGAGGAAAGTATGAGGAGAAAAGGGACAAAACAGAAGTTCCATCAAATTAGTTTAGCTTGCCTGCTTTCCCCAGTGACTGCCTCTGTTAGCATTATAATCTCAAACACCATTTTTTATGTAACACTATTGTTAGTAAATCAACTCCTCAGGTCCACAGAGACATTGACCCCTGGCAATTCAGTGAAAGTGTAATTATCTCCCCGAATCTTGGACAGATTTAAGAGATTACATTGCAACTAAATCTATATCAATGCTAATTTTTTCTCCTAGACTCCAGGTGCCAGGCACTAGGAAATGGTGTGCTTGCCCAGCAGAACGATTTACAAAGAGGAAAGAGCTTGCTGTGGAGAAGGCCAAAAGAAATGGAACCCCCCCATAAAATTATACCTATTTGGTGGGGGGTTTTTTTTGGTTTTGTTTTTGTTTTGCTACAAAACCTGGTTCTTATAAGGCAAAGTTAAACAAAGCAGCTATGCTAAATTAGCGTTAAATAAAGGGGAGTTTAATGCTCGGCTACAGTCAACTGGTGTATATCTGATGGCTAATTGTCTATCAAAATTAAAGAGAAAAGAATAAATGATTCGTTATAAGAAGGTGTTAAAAGCTCCAACAAAGGGAGACATTTCACAAACATAATATATTTAGATGGTAAATTTGAGCCTTTTGGAAATGGAAGCAAGAGTTTTATAGTAGGAGGATGCATTTAACATGTCAGGAGCTGGCTTTTTGATCGAAAGAAAATCAGCGCCAGAAAAGGATCTGCCGAGATACCTCACGTTCATAATCTTTAATCTTAAATCATTACCACTGTCGCAGAAAAGCAAAGAATGCTAAAGCGAAGGAGAAAAGGCTGCTTCGGAAGTTTATAGGCTCCTCATACAAGAGGCGCGAGTCCTCTTAACGTGAGCGGGAACAACGCAAGCAGCAAAGCCACGGAGCAACCCCGTTTCATTGCAAAGCGCCTTGTTGAGAGCTGGACCGCGACTGGCGTCGAAAAAGAGTCTTGGGCTAAGAATCCAGGCACAGGAAGTTTCAAAATGGACAGGGTGGGAGAATAATCTTGGCGGGTTCTTTTCCTCATAGGTTCTTATTTCAATTTCATCCCAATGAAATAAAAGAAAAAGAAAAACCAATAAACACAAAAAGCCCTGTATCCATATCTGAAACGCTTTGGAAGGCAATAGAACTTTTTATATAATCTAGGTTTATATATGAAATCCAGCCCAATTTAAGCACCCTGAGTGCTACTGAATCCTTTTAGTATCTCCTCCTTGAACCAAAGGGATTATTACTAGTGCTAAACTTTGGCTCAAGAAAATCACAATAATTGGAAATTTAGAAAATTAAATCAATTTTATTAGGGAAGAAAGCCCTTCGAAAACACAACTATGGGGAGCGGGGGCGGGGGGGTGTTTCCCAAGGTGTCAACCCAAACGCCATTGGTGAATTTGACACTTCTTTTTTTTCCTATCTGCATTAAAAAAAAAAAGAGAGAGTCTGGCTGAACGCTTTCGTTGAAGTAAATGTAAACGAATCCATGTATGAAAAAAGCCCCCAAACTAAATCATGCAGCAAGAAGGACAAACCGTCTGGAAAATGGACTTACGGAGCAGTAAGAATACACTGCCCCCCAGTAAATGTCTTTGACAATTTGCGTCCTTGCAGAAACTATCTTGAAGATAATCAAAATTATTACAATTCATTTCTGCGTTACTTTGAATACGAACGTTCAAATAATAAAATTTCAGCAACACAGCCCAAACTTAATTTATATCAGGGCATTGTTCTAGCTCCTCTTTTATGTCTAGCTTTCCCTAGAATTTTTGCGCTAATATCCAGTTGTGTAAGTCATTGCATTATTCATATGGGGCGGCGGGGTGGGGGTGGGGAGAGAGAGGAGAGGCATATTTTCTCGTGTTTTTCTTTCCCAGTAAATGGCGTTCTCTGAAACTTCGAAACGTGGGTGGAAATGAACAACGAGTAAAAGAGCAGTTTCTGAGATGTGGGGATGGGGGCGCACAAATGTTTAACCTCCTCCCTGCGTCTTCTTGCCTGCCTCTCTCTAAAGCGAAGCTCTCTTAGGCGGAGAGAAGTCGTTTCAAAACCAGCTTCACTTTGATCTCGCTTAAAGAAGAACCCCCTTCGAAGAAAGATAGCCTATTTTTCAAAAGGGAAAGGGGAAAAAAAAAAGGACACCGTTTTCGGCGATTAGCCGTCGAATAACTGACTTGAAAAAGTAGGGGAGAAGAGTTATTATTTCTGGTATTCAGGACACTTCCACAGTCCAAAGCGGCTGCCAGAACCTTAACAGCAATGATAAATGCCTGGAGGGCGAGCAAGATAACCATTCCGTATTGTTCTTCATAGGTTTTCCGAATCATTTGTATAATAAATGTGGATAGAAGGAAGAAATTCATACTTTTTACTACCTCCAGGACACGGCTTTTATTCCGTATCACCTGTGCACAGGATGACAGTTCGGAAACGAAGAGATGTAGTTTTAAGGCATAAGAAAGTGTATGCAGTATGAACGAATCAGATGGGAAGGAAGGAAGGAAAAAAGAAAGAGACAAAAAAAGAAAAGAAAAGAGACAGACAGACCAAGAAAACATAGTGTATAACTGTATATACAAATCAGATGGGAAGGAAGAAGAGAGAGAGAGAAAGGAAGGAAGACAAAAGAAAGAGAGGGGGGAAGGAGAGAGGGAGAGGGTGTGTGTGTGAGAGAGAGAGAGAGAGAAAGAAAGAAAGAGAGAGAGAGAGAGAAAGAGAGAAAGAAAGAGAAAGGAATCTTGCTTGCTGGGGGTTCCACCTGCTTTGTTTTGACTGCGCTGTTTTGGTCAGACTTCTCGGACGTTTACTTGAGCACAAAGTTCAAGAGGTCGTGAACTCTGCGCCCACATTACTTATTAGAAAAAGAGGGGAAGTTTAAGAAATGAAACAATCGCGATCCTTCTCCGGTTGTTTTACTTTATTCCACGATTAAAGAGCTCATTTAAATTAGTTATGGAGAAAATCTTAAGTGTTGGGAAGATTAGACTTAGTGATCAGACCACAATCTTGGCCCCTTCCTTCACCCGCCACATAATATCCCCAGCCCAGCCCCCCCCCCTTGAGAGGAGCGTAAGCATGTTCTTTTTCCCTGTGACATTTGCAAACTAGGTCTGGGGCAACGTGTCCAAATTAAAGATGGACCACTATACATCCTTGAACAGCCTAAAAAAAGAGAGAGGGAGGGAGGGAGAGAGGACCATCTGGTAATTGTCTTTCTTTAGATCTTCCCTTAATTATGCTTTTAATTAAAGATGGTTCAAGGCATTGGACCACATGAAGGGCAGTAATTACAAATTACATTACAAATTCAACAGATGTAGATGTATCTGCTGGGAGAGTGTTTGGGTCCATATTGGGGTTGCGGGCGGGGGGGAGCGAAGAGGAAAGTACAGGGATATAACATGGACTAAACTTGGAGGGGGGGAAGTAATCCGGTGCCCTGAGAACAGAAGCACATTTTAAACATTATTTTTATTATGCAGACTCTCGCCAGGATTTAAGTTCTCTGTCATGATTGTTTTCATATTTCTTTGACATCTATTGATTCAGAGGCAGCTGCGAGGCTTTGTCACAAGAGAGAAGAGCCGTCACAATATATTAGCTTGACAGCAAAACTCAAAAGACGGAGAAGGACCAGAGGAAGCACGACGGCGGCCACGTGACTTAGGGTTGTGGGCTTCTTCTAACACACACACGCACACACAAATGTGTGTGCTTATGTGTGTATCTCCGGATCTTGGGGAGAAAATGACCAAGGCGACAGGAGCAACACACTGTTTAATGAACCAACACTACACTACAATATAAGTCTCTTCCGCCCGCCCCCCGCCCCGCAATTTTTCTTACGGCTTATTTTTTTATTGAGGAATTAAGCGTTCTGTCTTAGATAGCGGGGGACTATCACGGAGTTTGTC
This sequence comes from Ahaetulla prasina, assembly GCF_028640845.1. Classification (NCBI taxonomy): domain Eukaryota; kingdom Metazoa; phylum Chordata; class Lepidosauria; order Squamata; family Colubridae; genus Ahaetulla; species Ahaetulla prasina. The sequence continues at coordinate 278,371,094 of NC_080539.1, read as the reverse complement.
TCTCTATACCCCCCTCCGCCATCTTTCTCCCCCTCCATTAATCTATTCGGAAAAGGACGCCCCGGAGAAAAAAAAATGTTCAACTCGTGACGTTGTTTTAGTGAAATCCAACGGGAAATGGTTTTGCATTGTCAAGGATTACTTTGATCTTAAAGAAGTAACCCAGGAATGTTTTAAAATTCGGAAACATCGCTTCCATTGGATCGAGTTTCTGGATTTGAACGCCAGATTGTCTTTTATCCATTAATTCGAATCCCAGTTCGAGTGTTTGTAGGGATCCCCGTTAAGGTTTCTTAATTTATAGCACGTAAACTCTGTATAGGTTAGTCCTTAAGAAAAAAAAAATCTTTACATTTATTCAATAACGTTTAGTCGTGCTAAAATAAAGGGAGGCAGTGGTGGGGTAACCCAAATCACTTGACGCATGCGAACAACTTACAGAGGAGACCCGTTTAATTTCCAAGAGGCGGACAGGTCCACGTTGAGGATTTAAGCCTTGGGTTTCATTGGTTTCCATCTAAACTTGGGCTGCTCTGTTTACCAGCCTGACTTTCACCTGACCGGAGAAAACCCGGGACTCGAGAAAGTGTGGCTACACACAGTACTAGCCTTATGCAGTCCACTTCTGGGTCAATGGGCAGACCCGCTGAACCGCACCCCGGGACTTCTCGATCTGTTTTCTCACTCCCCCACCCGCCCCAGCCTATCTTCACTTCAAAGCGTCTCCTCCGCTTCCTTCTGCAGCCCTAAACACACTACCTCGCAGGTGGATTTGAGCAGGTTTGGGCAAAGGGTTCATCAAGCGAAGGGGGACTTGGAAAAAAAGTGCGCATTGTGCTTAACCGCGGAGGGGAGGGGAAAGGTGGGGGGGGGGAGGGAGGAACCCCTCCCCCTTTCCCCCTTTCCCCCCAATCCAAACTCTGCACCCGGTTTGGATGGATCATCCCGGCCGTTCGCTCTCCGCCTCGCCCCTTGGAGCGCCAGCGCTTGGCATAGGCGGCGGGGCATTGCTGTCCAACTGGATTAAGCCCAGGCGAGGCGCTGCGTCTCCAGATCAAGCTGAGAGGCGTTTACCTTTCGCTAAGCGGCTGTTTGCCGCTGCTCGCTTCGGGCAACGCGGCTGCTGCTGCGGCGGCGAAAGCGAAGGCGAACGGCGGCCTGACCTTGTTTGCACAGCCACCCCCACCACCCCCTACAGGTGCAGGGTCGCCGGGGTAGAAGCGGTAAGAGCCTTCGACTCAGAGCTCGCCACGCCTCCTGACTCCCAGTCTCCCCCCCCCCCGGGTTCTAGGCCAGTGGACGGAGCCCAGAGAGTTTGAGGATGTTCAGGAGTCAAATGAAGGCGAAGGTATGGCTGACCTGGCCTGTCAGAAAGTCGGCACGGGTATATCCAAAAGCAGGTTTTAGTTTGGTCCTTCGTGCTCATTGGGATCTTGCACTGAAAAGAGATTCTTGGGTACTCTTGATTTCTGATCTGGAACAGACTCTGTGTAGGACACACATCTCTGGATCTTTGCTGTTCCTTATAAAAGGATTTAGAATTTTCATTATGTCTTGCCTTGGCTGCAACATATTGCTACTTACTTAGACTAAGAAGTAGGAAATAAATAATGAAAGTGATCATCTCAAAAGGTATCAAGTGAGCCTAAAGGTAGCAGTTGAATTTATCCCAATTCCATTGTTCCATCCCGATCCCAATCCGGATCCCGATCCAATCCAAACCTAACCTGACCTGACCTAACCTAACCTAACCTAACCTAACCTAACCAAACCAAACCTTCAGAATAAATCAGTAGAAATTCCATTCTCCTTTGCATCTTGGAAAACTCTTATCTCAATATGAACTGAGTGAAAATATTTTGATTCTACATTACCTCTGCTCTTCAGGTGAAGAAGGCATTTTAGCTAAATTTGCTTGGTAAATTTTTTTTACATAACAGATGTCACAATAGCCAATTGGCTGGGATAACTATGACAAACTATTGATTCTATTAAAAATGTGCCAGGAGGATAACAAAATGTTGTATACTCACAATAGTTTTAGTCTTCTCTTGAATTTAAAGTCACTTAGAAGTAGGGACCAACAGAATTTATTGACAAATACTAGATATAAAAGTGCAGTCATTATCTTCATGTCAACCATTCCAATAATACTAATGGATGTTATCTGAAAAAAGGGAAAATAATGAATCAATTGTATTGCTTAATTTCTATAGACACCCCTCCCCGCAAACTCTGCTAGGTGAGAAATAAAGTTTCAGATCTGGAAACATTGTAGCATAGTCCAAGATATGATCAGTTACTCAGGACCGACAGGTGGAATTTCCTCTGCCCATATTCAGACATATAGACTCACTATAACGGCTACTGTTTGTCACTGCACTGATTCTTCCGTACACAATACTTAACAAGTCAGGCCATGGCTATCAAACATCACAAACTTCTGCCAGGCTATCCCACCTCCTGGATGATCGGAAGCTATATGGAAAAACAGTATCTGAAACAGAATTGGTGCTCAATGATGTCTGTTTATACAGCCAAGATAACTCAATTGAGTTTGGACTGAATAAATGTGCCATTTTGATCATTAAGAGAGGAAAATAGTGAAAACTGAAGGAATCAAGATGTCCTACAGAAATATCATGAAGAGTTACTACAAATAACGTGATTACTACAAATACCTGGACATCCTTTAAGGTGACAACATCAAGCACACTGAAGTCAAGAAGAAGATTAGAAGTGAATACTTCAAGAATACTTAAAGTCCAAATTCGATGGAGGAAATATCATCAAGGCGCTTAACACTTGTTCCAGTCATTGGGTACACAGCTGGAATGGTTGTTTGGATTGAAGCAGAACTAAAAGCCCTTGATAGGAAGGCCAGAAAAATAATGTCAATGAATCATGCCCTTCATCTATGTGGCCATGTTGACAGATTTTACTTACCAAAGAAAATAGATGGGCATGGAATATTGGAAGTACACCAAATAGTTGAAGAAGCAAAAAATGGCATTGGAAGAATATCTGAAGGACAGTGAAGAAGATGCACTGAAGCTAGTATACCATGAAAGCTTACTGAGTATTGGAGAGACCAAACTGGCTTACAAGAAAGACCACATGAAGAATAAATAGAAAAGAAATATGACAAGGCAAAGTATTATATATCTAATACATAACAAAAGAGCAGGCAAAGCAGATTACAAGATCTGGCAGTGGCTAATAGCATGAAAATTGAGGAAAGTGATAGAGGGACTAATTCTGGCTGCACAAGACCAAGCCTTAGGAACAAATATGTACAAATCCCAAATTGAGAAGACAGCAAAAGACAGAAAATGCTGCCTCTGCAAAGAAGCTGAAGAAATGGTGGCTCTTTTGCAAGAAGATTGCACAGACTGATTACAAACAACAGCATGAGAAAGTAGTAACAATGGTACATTGGAAGATCTGCAAGAAATACCATTTGTATGCGAGCAAGAACAGAGAAAACAGAGAAAGGAACAGAAAATGAAGAAGCTAAACTATTCTGGCAGTTTAGAATTCAAATAGAGAAATACCTACCACATAATCCCCAAAACTTAATCGTTATCCATAAGAAAGGCAAAAAAAAGTCTGGATAGTGGATATGGCAGTATCTGGAAACAACAAAAAGGAAGAGAAAAAAACAACAACTGGAGGAAATCACAAAATACAAAAACTTGCAGGAAGAAGTAGAATGATAGTGGCAAAAGAAAGCAAAATAGTAATAGGCACCTTGGGTGCAATCCCAAAACATCTGGAACACTGTTGGAATTAACAAAATCACTACCAGTCAATTACAAAAGGCAGTTTTACTTGAAACAGCTTATGTCCTGTGCTGATACCTCTTACACAATGAAATAACATCTACATCATCATCATCATCAATAAGTTTAGAAAGAAATTAAGTCAGCATTCCTACTGCTCACCTTCATTGAATATCTCAGGCTATGCAGCAGTTCTTATCAGTCACTTTCAACCCTAACTCACTGCAAAGGGCTGTTGTGGGGAAAATAGGAGTATTAAGTATGTTCACTCTGTTATTTATAAAATAATAAGGATGGAATAAAAGCAATTCTAATCTAATCCAATCTGTTTTTTAAAATTTAGTTGCTGTGAATAGGGATCTCCATGAAGATCCCCTCCATGAAGATCCCCTTTCCTTTATAAGAAGTTATAGTATTCTTAGGCTGGGAATAACAAATCCATTTGTTGCAAAATAATCACCTTTGATTCCACTTTACCATGCTGACGGAGTAATTCAAGAATAGATTCCCAATATGTGGCTAAATTTGAGATATAAATACCAGCTCTCATCAAGTGACTGGTAATGTGAAGCCTTCAATATCATGTTTCAAATTAATTGATGAAGATGAAGTGAAAACAAAGTGAAAGAACGTGTTCTTCTGAATGTGCTATGTATAGATTTGGACAATTTACGGTAGCAAGTGCATGCCTTATTTGTTTATCATGTACATATTGGTTTCTCTATGCAGAATCAAAATCTTTGCTTTTAAAATCCTACCACAAACAAGATTAGCCTTATTTTTCAATCTTCAATTGCTAGAAAGTCAGTCTGTCTGTCTGTCTGTTCACTCACATGGTGTTTTATCTTCTTTTGCTTAATCAGTCATACACCCTAAAAACAAAGTACCAAAGTTATACTTCGGTGCGGATGAATGACAAAACAATCAAAGGGAATTCATGGTCATTTGGCCATGCTCAGTTTCTCTGGCAAACAAGGATTCGCATTGCTGAAGATGACCAATTTGTCTTTAAATGAGAGAGACAATAATAAGCAACCAGTTGTTCTATGTAGAAATTTTGGTATGGTGGTGTGGACACAACTTGGATAATTTCCTTCTTCTATTTTCCCCGTTCAAATAACCCTCAGGTGACTTCAGCTAAAAGAGAGTAACTGGCCCAAAACCACCCTTTAGAATTCAGTGGTTGAGGAGGCCTAAAATCTGGATCTTCCTGGTTATAACCCAGCATCTTTACTACCTGTACTGAATTAAGACAATACAGAGGTAAGGTTGAGGCAAGGTTCATGGTTCTAAACAGGTCTTATCTAGTTTTGTCCTGAAGGGAAACAGATAGAAAAGTCTGATTAATTACCTATTTTCTTTTTTGAGTACTGGAATTACAACAAAGGACCTGCTGATTTGACTAGAGAGTGCATAATTGTCAGCTCTATAAGGTAGACCAGACTAAGAAACCAATGCTACATAGGATAACATAGTTATTCTATAGTTATTCTATATTATAGGATAATATAGTTATTGTAACAGCTATAGTAATACATTTTATTTATAGTAATAAAATCTTGCAACTCTTCTTTTAGCGTGAACTAGGGAGAGGCCTATCTGAGGTTTATTCAAACTAGTTCCTCAAAATGGGCTCAAGCCTTTTTTATCTGATTGTTGCCTTGGTAGGCAGCTCTTCTTCCTATCCTTTAAGTCCATTCCTTATGCCTTCTGTAATAAAGAGGTAGGTGTTGTTCATTCTCCATCCATGCTTTAAGGAATCAAGAATGGGAAGGATGGTTATGCCATTGGAAGGGATGAAGACAGCTTCCATTATCCCGTTGAAGTCAAAATCCAAAGGACAGCCTATCTCATATTGGCTCATAAAATAGACTTTTGTTGTTAATTGCGAAGTTGTGTCCGACCCATCGCGACCCCATGGACAACATTCCTCCAGGCCTTCCTGTCCTCTACCATCCTCTGGAGTCCATTTAAGTTCATGCCTACTGCTTCAGTGACTCTATCCAGCCACCTCGTTCTCTGTCGTCCTCTTCTTCTTTTGCCCTCAATCTTTCCCAGCATTAGGCTCTTCTCCAGTGAGTCCTTCCATCTCATTACGTGGTCAAAGTATTTGAGTTTTATCTTCAGGATCTGGCCTTCTAAAGAGCAGTCATGATTGATCTCCTCTAGGACTGACTGGTTTGATTGCCTAAAATAGACTAGGAACAACCATTAAGTGAATTGGGAGGTGTCACATGCACACCTGACTTTCACTACCAGTCCGGAATGGGAAGGATGTCCAAGTTTCAATCTGCCTACCAGAAAGGTAGAAGAGATGTGGTCTTGAATTTGGTTGTGAATTTCACTTCCATTCCTAGGTCAGAGATGACAAGTAGTGGATGGAAACTAATGGAGTCTCCCTAGATACATAAGCAGTTGATGGAAATCTTAAAGAGGTGATATCTACTATTTCCATTCAATTAATTACATTTATTTTTAGTGTCCTGGTTTGGAATAATTTACGGGTTGTTTTCAGATGGAGCTTAACTTCAGCAATACAGTTCAGATCTATTAAATATTAAATATATTAGTACAATGTAGGGCTGCAAACCATTCTGAAAACAAAAATTAAAGGATATATTAACATCTAATGTTCACTGGAGATTCACAGGGCCTCTGTGGCTCAGACTGCTAATGCAGTCTGTTATTAACAGCATCTGCCTGCAATTACTGCAGGTTCTAGTCCCACCAGGCCCAAGGTTGACTCAGCCTTCCATCCTTTATAAGGTAGGTAAAATGAGGACCCAGATTGTTGGGGGCAATAAGCTGACTTTGTATATAAATATACAAATAGAATGAAGACTACTGCTAACATAGTGTAAGCCTCCCTGAGTCTTCGGAGAAGGGCAGGATATAAATGCAAATAAAAAAAAACCAAGAAAATGAGACTGGTTAAAAGAAAATCATTTCTAGGATCTCACCGAGAAAATATGAAACAGGCAGAAAGAAAACTTAGTCTCAGCCATCTATCTTTGTGTCCAATCACACAAAGTTATGAATTCCCTTCATCCACTTTACTAAATTATGTGTATATAAACCTTGTGTATATTCTTCCTTCCTCTGTTCCCTTTTCTTAACTTAATTCAAACTTCTCTAGAAAAGAAGATGGAATGTGAAAAATGAAAAGTCATAACAGGATAATTTCAGATTCTCAGACTCCCCATTCCCCACACCCACATTTGCTGGTTCAAGTGAACCATAATGTTAGGCTTTAAGTGAGCCAACATTCTACTTCCTTGTGTTATTTAAATCTCTTTTGGTTCCTTCCTTATTTTCAAAGAAATGAGTCTCCCACAAAGGCATGTGAGATGGTCCATTTGATCACCTCAGGACAGATCAAAGCAGCATATTTGATCTGAGTTCCTTCGATGGCCGACATTGGTGTCTTTCTCACTACAGGTAGTTCTCGACTTATGAGAATTCTTCATTTAGAGACTGTTTGAAGTTATGATGGTGCTGAAAAAAGTGATTTATGACTCTGCGTGGACTATAATCTAGGAATTTGGCAACTGACTTGTCTTCTTTGCTATTTGTCACCTTCCCAGCCAGCTTCAGACAAGCAAAGTCAATGGAGAAAACTGGGTTAGCTTAATGACATGATTTGCTTAGTAGTTGCAGAAAAAAAGGTTGTAAAATTGGAGCCAATTTATTTAACAACCATTTCACCTAGCAATGGAAGTTCTGGTCCCATTAATCAAGAACCATCTGTAGTGACAAAGATTATTTTCCCTCTAACAATTTACCACATATTCCAGTATAACCAAGAAATTATTCACATAGTATAAAGCCGGTTGTTAATACTGCTTTATTGGCAAAGCTATAGTTTGATGCTGGAATTCTTTGAAATTGATGCATTTGTGTTTGTACTGAAACAATGCATTTAATACTTCAAAAAGTTTTAAAGGCTTAAATTCAAGGACTTGCTTAACCAGTTTGTGGACTGAACTATGCATTATTTGTAAAACTTCATGTAAAGACAAAGACTTTGTTTATAAGAATTCAGATTTTGAAGTGAATGAAAACCAAAATAGCTAGTGACCTGGAAAGATAACTCTTTTACACGCACCTTCAAAATATAAAATAGAACTTGGGCGGGGGGAGAAACTCTTACCCTTGGTTTGCTTTGTGATATCCATCAAATCATTATAGATTGAAGTCTGAGTGGTATTTCAATCCAAATACCTTTCATAAATGGTAAATTGCCCCACCTCTCACGCATTCATCCAAACTCATTCTTCTGAGTCATGCAACCTTTATTGTTTGCAGAACTTGCAAATGAATTGTTCATGCAGTAACTTTACTACCGTACTGTAATATCTGAAAAATCACAGAGGAATGTTTAAAAATATGAAATTAAGTTATTCTTAAATATGCTGAGACAACCACCTCACAAACTCATGGGAATTTCAAAACGCTGCGACATTTTACATGAATGCAAAAAACAAGGCTCATGAAGGTTAGCCAGTAAGCAATTAAAACTTGGAGATAGTTGTTCTTCTTTGCATTTCCCAGAAGATGAAAGACCCCTGTCTTCTGATAGAAGGAAATAATGTAGCACCTCGGAAACTATGTTGATGCCTTTTTTTTGCAAAACAAAAAAAGGCCACTGAGCTTTCAAGAGAAGAGTTGTTGTGCTGGCAAAGAGGCAGTTTAAAAAATAGACTACTATTCTGCGACATTGCTGTGTGTTTGGTGTGGTGGGGGGGTGATATTCTTACTTGGTCCTGATATTTTGAGTACAGAGCAGATGGGTCTTAGACTTAGAAAAATATACCTAATCACTACTCCTCCTGGTGATTATATTTGCATTTGCACCGAAGTGAGAGCTTGATTATGTTACATACTGTTAATGTTTTTTGATTTTCTAGAGTTGCTGTTGTAGAACTGCTCTAGGACAGGGGTGTCAAACTCAAGTTCATTGAGGGCCACATCAGGGTTGTATTTGACCTCGAGGGGCTGGGGTGGGCGTGGCCAAGGTGAATGTGGCCAGATCGATGTCACTCATGTCGGGGGTGCCTGTGGTGGCCTGAGCACTCTGCCAGTGAAAACATCCCTCCCGAGCTTCCTTTTCACTGGCAGAGGCACCGTGGGCCAGTCCTTCTCTGTTTCCAGGGCCCCACGGGCCAGATCTAAGCACTCCATGGGCCAGATCTGGCCTGCGGGCCTTCAGTTTGACACCCCTGTTCCAGGAAAATCGATGGGGTCTATATGTGGAATGTCATTGCACTTTGAAATGGATTAACTTGTTCTTTGGTATCTGGGCTCTGTTCTCCTCTATTGCCTGGCTGGATGTTCCCATTCTATACATTCCATCCTGGACTTCTACTTCTGGTGATGCTAAGTAGCCACCTGGGGCCTTACTGAACAATCCCTTTGCCCTCCCTACAGGTAGTCCTCAACTTTCAACCTTTTGTTTACCATTTGAAGTTACAATAGCACTTCAAAAAGTGACTTGCAACTGGCCCTTGCATCCCCATGGTCATGTGATCAACAGTTGAGCATATATTTATGATGGCTGATGGTTGCCGTGTCCTGAAGTCATGTGATTGCCATTTGTGACCTTGCCAGTGGGCTTCTGCCAAGCAAAGCAAAGTCATTGGGGGAAGCTGGACTCACTTAATGATTGTATAATTCACTTAGCCACAATAGTGATTCGCTTAACAATTGTGGCAAAAAAGGTTACGAAACCGGACATGACTCATTTAACAACTGACTTGCTTAGCAATGGAAATTCTGGTCCCAATTCTGGTAGTAAGTTCAGGATTACCTCAGTGGTGGGTTGTTACCAGTTCGCCCCGGGTCGGGCGAACTGGTAGCGACAGTGGTGGGAGGCTCCGCCCACCCACCCAGATGCTTCTGCACATGCGCAGAAGCTTCTGTGCATATGCAGACGTGTTGCATGCACGTGCCCTTATGCGTGCTCCCGCGAGCGAACCAGTAGTGACGGGTTTTGAAACCTGCCCCTGGATTACCTGTACCACTGTTGTTGTCAGGTTATAAAATAATTTGTGCAGGTAGAGATCATGGATGCCATTTTTGGTCTCAGTAGAGAACCAGTCTCTCCTTTCTCTCTCTCTCTGAATTCACAATAAGGTTTGAGAACTAGTTCCCAAACATACTGAAGGTTTAACTCGAAGAAAAGGAAAGAAAACAACAAAAAACAACCGCAGACTGTTTTTAGTAATGGATAACAAAAAATAATTGCAGTAGCTTGTTGCTTATTTGTTTATATCCTGATATTGGACCAAGCCTTACTTTAGCAGTAAAATTATGGTTCATTTTTCCCTTCAAGCCACATAATTAAGAACGGTAGTAGTTGATATAACTATATAAGGCAATCTTCCTCAACAGAATGTAGTGGGATTCTTAAGCTTTCCTTTTTAAAAGGTAAAAGTTTAACATATGGTATTTTCTAATTATATTTCCTAAATGATTTTTCCCTCTCTTTTATCTGTCTCCTACTCAGATCAAAGGAAAAACCATTTGCAGGAGATGTTAAAATATATCCTGCTCTGGGTTGGAATCCATCAATGCTTGAATGCACCAGCTAAAAGAGAGCAGTGTGGGAAACAGACAGCCATAAATGGACTGAAAAAGCATATGGGTGACTTCTAAAACAAAAAGCACATTTCTGGTATCATTTGTGAATTTCTTTCTAATTAATGGTTTTTGATAATGGTGGGGCACTTTACTTTTCTTGCGGTTCTCAATACTAGCAACAGAAATGACTATTAATTTTGTGCAAATTAAAAATGGAAAACAGGCTATATTGTAAGGAAGTCATATTTTTCAAAAGTCCAGTTCTTTTCTGACTTTGCAGTTAGCATAGAAAATGGCTGTAGGAGTTCATATGACAAAGACTTTATATTAGGCTGTTGTCAGAGTCTAGAATGGTGTTTCTGAACCTTGGCAAATTTAAGATGTGTGGACTTCAATACCCAGAATTCACCAGCCAGCAACATTATTCTAGAACTGGGCTGTCAAACTCCCAGCACACAGGCCGGATGCGTCACATGCTGGCCTCTCCTGGTTTAGTGAACGGGGGGGAAAAGTCCTGATATATCATGTGATGCCACCATGATGATGTGAGTTTGACACCCCTGCTCTAGAGCAAGCTTCGTCCATAGTTTGCTCTTTAGAAGCTGGGCTTAATAACACCGGTGGTCTTGAACTACCAACTTGCCTTCCATTGAGGACCTGTATACTGCACGAATCAAGAAGAGGGCCATGAAAATATTTGCAGATCCCTCGCATCCTGGACATAAACTGTTTCAACTCCTACCCTCAAAACGACGCTATAGAGCACTGCACACCAGAACAACTAGACACAAGAACAGTTTTTTCCCGAAGGCCATCACTCTGCTAAACAAATAATTCCCTCAACACTGTCAGACTATTTACTGAATCTGCACTACTATTAATCGTTTCATAGTTCCCATCACCAATCTCTTTCCACTTATGACTGTATGACTATAACTTGTTGCTGGCAATCCTTATGATTTATATTGCTATATTGATCATCAATTGTGTTGTAAATGTTGTACCTTGATGAACGTATCTTTTCTTTTATGTACACTGAGAGCATATGCACCAAGACAAATTCCTTGTGTGTCCAATCACACTTGGCCAATAAAAAAATAAAATTCTATTCTATTCTATTGAAGAGGCCTGGATATCTAGCACTAAGGATTTGCAAGCTCTAAGAAGCTGAATGTGCATGGGCTGAATCCAAGTGTCTGTCTTCTATTACCAGTTATGATTGTGCTGCTCCGATTGTATTTTGGGGGTGCAAGGTGGGGGTCACACAACTCCATGAAGTATGTCCAAAGGTGCTTTTCAAAAGGTAACTGGACTTCCTTCGTTTTTCCTTGAAGATCTTTCCTTTCCTTGGATGAGAACTTTTTAAAAAAATTATTTTATAAACAAAAAAACATTTAATACATCAGTCATTCCTTCCGTGTGACATCTCGGTGTTTTCTTGTTTCTTGTTTCTTCCTTTCAATTTGATCCATTATAATTTTTTCACAAGTACAATATTCTAATTATACCATTTTCTTACGTAACTATCAATTGCTTATCTATATCTTTTTTCTAACCAATGATAAAATTGATCCCATATCTGAAAATATTCTGAATCCTCTCTTTCTTTGATCATCAAAGTTAATCTATTCATTTCTGCACAATCTAAAAATTTTTTTATAACTTCTCCTTCCAGGGGTATCTTTTCTTTTTTCCAGTTTTGTGAAAAAACAATTCATGCTGATGTTATTACATGTATAAATCAAATAAATATTTTCTTTACTGGTTTCCTCTGGGAGAATACCCAATAAGAACAGCTCCGGTTTTAAATCAATGCATTATTGGGTCATTTCTTCTAATCATTGAGAGATAAGAACTGGAGAAGCTTGTTGGATGTGAAGCAAAATGTCTTCAAGGAAAAACAAAGAAATGTTTTTCCAGGAAAAACAAAGAAATTTTCCCCAGAGGATCTTTGGGACAACCATGACCTGAATGAAGGTTCAAATGCCATTCCATTTGACATTTTGGACATAGCACGGGCAGCAAAGGATGTCGGGCTGATCCTGAAAATACTGGCTATCAACCAGTTGCAGTTTGTTGGCAGCTAGTTAAACACAATAATTATCAGACTTTGAAAGAAAAGTAACGGCATTTCTCTTCCCATGAGATCATATACATACTGATGGCGGGGGGTGGGGGGACATATCCACTCATCTCTGTGGACAATGAGCGCACAAGGCAGATTTTCACTTGTATTCTTTTTGTGGGATTATGACCATTAATTTTGAGTCATTGGGGGGAAAAATATTCTCAACACTTTTATTTCTGAAGCTCCTTATGCTTGCTATCAATATTTTCCCCAGAGCAAATGCCAAGGGAGATGAGATGAGAGTGCAAAATGGTGGCTTGTTTTCCAATCCAGATATTGTGCAAAGCAAAAACAATTTACAGATACAGCACCTGAAGGAAGATTAAGCATTGATTTGTAAACAATTCACATGAAATTCAGTCAAGGCATTTCACCCTAATAACCAGTGAAAAGCCAGATGAGAAGGTGTAATGTGATGAGACAGTTTAATTCTTGTTATGACATTAAGAGTTGAATTTTGCAACAGCTGAAAAGATCTCCAGCTATCAGTTAGACACTACAGTTAAATTTGGATTAGGGCAAAACACTTGTTCAGTATCCAGATCATGATAAGTGAAAGGGTAATCATAGTCAAAAAATGAGCACTAAAAAGACTTTGGGTCAGGATATGATTTTTTCCAATCAGCATTTAGCAGGAAGACACAAGCTGCTTCTTAGATCTACTGCTCTCTTTTCTCTCCATGTCTGTCTTTTCATTATATGGATGATCTACTGCCCGGTCTTGAACTCCAGGTAGAAGGTAATTAGGCATGACAACATTTCACTAGAATTTGCAGGAATAGACAAGCAAGTCTGGGTGTCACCATATAAATCCGATAATCAAATTCAGATCTCGGAATAGCACCACCAAGTGTGAGCATGCCAGAGATAAAGGGAAGTGGGCTGTAAACAGAACCCTGAGGGACCATGAAGTCCAAGGGTAAGAGAGAGAGAGAGAGAGAGAGACAGAGACAGAGACAGAGAGAGACAGATAGAAAGAGAGAGAAAGAAAGAGAGAGAGAAAGAAAAAGACAGACAGACAGACAGACGGACACAGAGAGACAGAAAGAGAGAGATAGAGAGAGACAGACACAGAGACAGAGAGAGACAGATAGAAAGAGAGAGAAAGAAAGAGAGAGAGAAAGAAAAAGACAGACAGACAGACAGACGGACACAGAGAGACAGAAAGAGAGAGATAGAGAGAGACAGACACAGAGACACACACAGAGAGACAGATAGAAAGAGAGAGAGAGAGAGAGAGAGAGAAAGAAAGAAAGAGACAGACACAGAGAGTCAGAAAGAGACAGACAGACAGACAGACAGACAGACAGAAAGAAGAGAGACAGACACAGAGACCGAAAGAGAGAGAAAGTCAGAGACAGAGAAAAAGACAGAGACAGAGAGAGAGTGTGAGAGAGCACACAATGCACTCTGAAATGTATTTCAATTCTAGTATCTGTGAAATGGAGTTAACACTATATTTTAAACATTTCTCCCTGTTCAGTTACCATGTTCTCATTCAAGGGTGAAAGCCTCACATACAAATGACTGACAAACCCTTATCTGTGTCAGTGTTCCCTGTGGGGAATATAATAGTTAAAAGCATCAACTCATGTACTTTGGTAAATATCTGTGCCCAGGCCACCTGCATGCTTGCATAAGAAATGTGACTGTCAGGAGTACATGTATGAAAGCAGGATGAATCAGTAGACTAAAGCAAGAAATACTTCAAGGTGATGCTTTTCACCCAGAAGAACACCAACCTGGACCAACGTTCTTGAAAATCTGCAGGCAAGGGCTATAACATTGGAATCTTATTGAAACAAATTATTATTAATATTTACTTTATTATGCTATATTTTCTTCATTTCAGAAATTCCAGATGGATTTCTTTTGCTGCAAATATCAAAATGTACTGAACCATCCTTGTTTAAACTCCATCCTCTTTGTTTACTATGTTTCTAGAAATATCAAGCACTGCCTAGCACAGAGGATAGAAAAATGACAGAAGACATCACAAGGCATTTTCAACAATAAACTTTACAAGAATAGCTAAACAGGCAATGATATTTTAAGTATTATACTCCCCATCAGTGATATTCAGGGTGAAACAAAATGGGCTGCAAATGTATCAATATAATTAATTGATCACTTTTAATTATGAATGAAAATGCATAGTGGATAATGGAGTCCTTCTAACAGGGAGATGAGCGGCATATAAATTGAATGAATGAGTGGATGGATGGATGAATGTATAAATCATTTGCCTTGTGAATATGATGTCTTTTCATAGTCTGAAAGTTATCAGTAAAGAACCTGAACAGTAATGGTACTGAACTCAATAGTCACACACAGGGAGTGTATTTATTTACCAGATATTCGTTTAGCAAATGTTCAAAGTTAGGAGAGTACTGAAAAAGGAGACTTATGACTGGTCCTCAAAATTCTGACCATGAAATGCACAAATCTGTTCTTAATTAGGTTGCAATTAATTAAAACATACACACTTTAGAAGACTTTCCTGTTTGTAACCTAGCTTTATATAAAGGTTAGGATTAGGGTTGTCTGTTATAAAAGTTGATTAGATTGCTTTGAACTAATACCAGGTTGGACACACTGCAGTTTGCAGGTTGAGAATTAATATGGTGAATAGCAATATGAGCATCTTTATCTCTTTATTATCATTAAAAAAAATTCTTGCAACCCCCCCCCCCACCCCAAAATAAATCCTGGGATGCTACAATACCATTTTTTCCACTGGAGAGAAGAAATATCCCCTTACAATATACCTGACACGAAACTGCAGCATCGACCTGTCTATCTACCATATATAGATATGTTTTTTTAAAAAAATTCTGTAAACTTCAGCTCTGCACGCAAATGAAAAGAAATGGCCTTTTATAGAAATGCGAAGCCTGTCTATGTTGTGCCTTTACGAGATGTTTTGATCTAAGAATCTAGCAAGCTGCCAGCTTCATCAAGCTCAAAACTATCATTATGCATTTATGCTTCAAGAAAGGGATTTTCTGGATCTTCCCTCCTGGCCCAGTGATGTAGCCAAGTGGGTTTTAGACTGAAGATTCACTTCTCCCTCCTTGGCAATTATCTCTGTGACTACCCACAATCCTTTCCAATCTTTTTAAACAACATCCTGTTATTAAAACCACTTGGCAAGCATTTAAAGCTCTGGCTAAGTTAACCATGCACAAAATATCTTACTTGGGGCACAATCCAACAATAAAGAGGAACTGTTTATACTCAGGAGGCCAGAGTTCAGGATGGGGCCCACTCATTTGTGAAAAATGGCTCATCATTAGTGACAATAAAATTATTGAGGTTTTGATCCTCCTCAACTGGAGTCATCCGTTAACATTCCTACTATTTCAATAGTTTATTGCTAGGTCACTAATTAGACATTAGAAATCCAACATTTTGAAAGTAGTTCTAAAAACATGTGATATGCTAGGATGGCTTTTTGAAGAAGCATCAGATTTGAAAAGATTTCAGAGCCTGCTGCAAATGGGATCGTTCTGTACAAAGGAACCAGAAATTGCCTTCCCAATCTTTTCCTTTGGATCCGAATTCCAAAGGAAAATTCCAAGGGAATTCATTTTCAACTTAAGGTGAGATGGAAAAAATCTTGTTGGTATTGCAGTATTAACTAAAAATTGCCTGAACTTTTGAGCACAGGTTTTTACTCAAAAAGGAGTCAGCTAAACAGAATCCAATCAATAAATATAACATTAGAAAAGACCTGGAGTGGCTTTTTTTGGTGGGGGGGGGGATGATCATGTATTTGCTTTGAGTCAATTAGGGAAACCTGAATTGAGCAGAGGGATAAAAGAGGGTACAGTGTTATGCAGGCTGAAAGGGTGAGGTGGGTTAAGTATCCAAGTCCAGACATATTGCTTAGGCAACTTAGAACTTCGCCGTCTTCGGTCTGACCTAAGCACAGTACATAAAATCATCTGCTACAATGTCCTACCAGCCAATAAATACTTCAGCTTCAACCAAAACAATACAAGAGCACACAATAGATACGAACTCATGGTAAACCGATCCAAACTAGGCTGCAGAAAACAGAGTTGTAACAGAGTAACAGAGTTGTCAATGCCTGGAACGCACTACCTGACTCTGTGGTTTCTTCCCCAAATCCCCAAAACTTTAACCTTAGACATGTAGACATTACCCCATTCCTAAGGGGTGTGCATAAGTGCACCAGCATGCCTACCGTCCCTGTCCTAATGTTTTCTTTTATTCGTATCCTTTACATGTATTTATAATTATGTTTACACTTGTATCTGTCATAAAATACTTGCCTGACGAAATAAATAAATAAAATAAAATAAAATAATATTGTAATATATTTATTAAGCATTACTTATACATATGTGCACACACACAAGTGTTGGTCTAATGTGAAGAGTCTGAATAGTTTAATTTTACATATATTCTGCTTCATTAAAAATCATTAATAATGACAAAAGTCAGGTCAGATAAGGCAAGATAAATATTCACCCACCTATAGCGAGTCATTAATCAAATCTTGTTCAAGCTGTTTTCAACCAAATATATTGACATTATGATGCGCAGAATTTTTCACCATCATAGTGACATGAGCTGTAGTTCCAAAATATTGATAGTACAACAGCTTGGATGTTTAATGGGATAATGTATCCAGTGATATAATCCTTCTCTCACTCACTGCAAATATGACCCATTATTATGATCTCTCTCTCTCTCACTCTTTCCCATCTATCTATCTATCTATCTATCTATCTATCTATCTATCTATCTATCTATCTATCTATCTATCTATCTATCTATCTATCTATCTATCATCTATCTATCTATTTCTATCATTTGTTTATCACCTTCTATTGAATTGTTTACCAATAAATGGAAGATTCCTGGATGCAATTTTTGAAAGTCTCTGCTACTTCCTGCCATTCTTCTTATTCTATGTCAATGACTCGTCCTAGCAAAAAAAAAGTCATGCTTACTCTCCGACAGGTCTCTAGTACTGTACTGAAAATAAAAATAGATAGTAAAAGGGCTCCAGTTTATGACAGCTTTCAGTCCTATATTTAGTTACTTGCATGTAGACCCAACATAACCCAATGAAACTTCCTGTGAATAAACTTACTAAGTACAACATCATTAAAATAAGAAATTAAGATAAATGCTATATGTTTAGAATTTTCTCTCTGGTCATCTTCATCGAGTGATGATCTAGGAAAAGAGACATAATTTTAATATGAATAAGATACTACTTAGAAATGATATTAAAACTCAGAAAGATCCCTCAGAAGGGAAATGAAACTTTAGTCACTCCTTGTTGTGCCACTAATGTAAGGAAGGACCTACAGCACAGGATAGACCAGAGAAGGTAAAAAAAGAAACAAAAAACCAACCACCCTACTTAATTCAAGTCTCCCTGATCAGATAAATTACCTCCCAATGCACTGAAGGAACTTGCACAGATGATCACAAAGCTGTTCTTGAAGGCCTGTCTGGCAAGGTCCCAGAAAGCCAGAAGAGAACAAATGCTGTCCTTATTTTTTTTTAAAAAAAGGGGGGAAGAAGGAGGTCCTGGGAAATTACAAACTATCAACTTGATGTGTATCCTGGATAAGAACCTAGAGCACTTTATTAATTATCATATTTGGGGGCCTTGGGTAGGACTACAATAATTAACAAGAGCAGCATGACTATGTCACATGTAAGCTAGGCCAGACTAACCTTGTCTTCTTCTTCTTTTTTGAGGGTTACCTTGCTAGTTTAATGGACTGAGTGAATGCCACAGATGTAGTGTACCTTGACCTTAGCAAAGACTTTGACAAAATCTCCCACAATATTCTCATGAATAAAACTGCAAAATAAAGGCTAGATGATAAAACGGTTATATGGATTCACAAAGCTCTACGTTCACACCAGGGAGCACAAATAAATGGTGCTGGCTCAACTTGGAGAGTAACACTCAGTGGAGTGCATAGCGGTGTTTCTCTGGGCTCTGTGCTGTTTTGATCATTGCCTTGGATGAGGGATTTTGTTGAAGTTGTCGCTTATCAACTTTGCAGATGACCTAAATTGGGAGGGGTGGCTAATCCTTCAGAGGAAAAGGAGAACATTTTAAAAAAATCTAGACAGGCTTGAACAGGAAGCCAAAACAAACATAATGAAATTTAATAGGGAAAAATGTAAAGTCTTGTGTCTCAGGAGAAAATATGAAAGAAACACTATGGTATGGGGAAAGCTTAACTTGGCAATAGTACACATGATCTGGGTGTTTTAGTAGATAATAAATTGAACATGAGCCAACAATGTGATATAATTAATGCTATTTTGATATTATTTGTATGAATGTAGAGTCAGATGGCAAAAAGTAGTTGCCATACCTACACCTTGATCATGCTGACCCTAAGGATGAAAAAGGGCATTAACAAATTAAAATGAATTCAGAAGACGACTATCAAGATGAAGAAAGACGGTGAGGAGATGTGATGGAATATAACAGGTTGGATTACCAGGAAGGAAAGCTTACATTCCGGAGGAATAAGATCAACACTCTTGGAAGAATCACCACATAACATTCTTGCTTTGGGGGCCTGACAAAAGACTGGGAAGCAAGTCCTGTGAGGCAGGGATGAAATCCAGCAGGTTCTGACAGGTTCTGGTGAACCAGTAGCGGAAATTCTGGGTTTAGAAAATTTAGAACTACGCTGCCTTCAGTGTGACTTGAGCATAGCTCATAAAATCATCTGCTACAATGTCCTTCCTGTCAATAACTAGCTTCAGTATTCATTTTATGTATTCAATTCATGCTTATACTTATATATATTATTTAATATGTATTTGACAAAATAAATAAATACATACATACATACATACATACATACATACATACATACATACATACATTTTGAGTAGTTCAGAGATCCGGCAAATACCACCTTTGGCTGGCCCCAGAGTGGGGTGGGAATGGAGATTTTGCAATATCTTTCCCCCAGGAATCGGGAGGGAACGGGGATTTTGCAGTATCCTTCCCCTGGAGAGGGGTGGGAATAGAGATTTTGCAGTATCCTTCCCCTGCCACGCCCACCAACCCATGCTCACCAAGCTACACCATGCCCACAGAACCAATAGTAAAGGAATTTGGATTTCACCACTGCTGTGAGGATTAAATAAAGGAAAGGTATATGGTTAGCTTGCAGGACAGAAGACTACTGAATGGGGAAATATGTAAAAAGTTAACGTGCAGCAGAGGTGGTGAACATATTCTCTGTTACCCTCTGGCAGATAGAACCAGAATCACTAGGTTGAAACCACAGGCAGGATTCCATTTGGACATCAGGAAAAGCTTCCTGATGGTAACAGCTTTTGAATGGACTAGGCAGTTTCATGAAATTGTATACTTCTTTTCACACTAATGCACTGACCCTTAGAGTGGTTGCACCCCCTGGACATAGTTCATAATTTACAACTATTTTCATGTTGATTATTTTTGTTTTAAAAAATGTCCTATTTTGCCACGAGATTTAAATTGTCCGACTCAGCTTGTTATCTGATTAACTAGTGACAAAAAACTCAACTCAGATTTCAAAATGCATAATTTACCAAAGAAACAAACAGAGATTAAGATAAACCTTCAGCATAAAGCTAAGAATATCCATTGCTGCCCACAAAGCAAATAAATAGAGGTGTTATAAGTGACATTGTCATTAGAACAGCTACCTGAAAACATTTATAAATGAAAGACAGATGCTAAAATAATTTCCAATTGTTTTGAATGCACATCAGGCATAAAATCTGTTATTTATTAGACAAAAAGAGGGAAGGATATTTGAATCTGTTGGATTAGAAAGGAAAAACTCCTCCTTCCCCTTCCCCTCCCCACTCCTCCTAATGTTCTTCTACTACTACTCCTTCTCCTAGAGAAGGATAATCCAATAGTTTTTAATGCTGTTTCCTATTTCTTCCTGTGATTCCAAACCTAGATCCTGTGGCCAGATTGCTGGTGATCTGACCTCCTTTAGCTGTTAATGCTAAATACTAGATCTGTCTGAACAAGATAGATGAACAAAACCTGTTCATCCATAAGTAATAATAGTGGAAGGGACAGGCCTAATAAGTATTACCCAAATCTGGTTGGGTAAGAGAAGAAATATTACCATCTCAGAAACTGCCCATCTGAGTTTCAGAATCTCAACAACAAGGCTGTGATGAGGTGTGACTGATCCATAACAAACGTTTTGTCTCAAATTCCAGCGTATGAGTGTGTGTTGGCTAACCTGAGCTACAGAAACAAGCTATAGAGATTATTCAAGTTCAGGCTGAACTTGTTGTATCTTGCTCGCTCCCCCTGCCGCAGCTGGGCCCCTCTTATCTCCTGCCGGACGCTGATAGTTTGGAAGAATGTCCTGGCATGCCTCCAGCCCCCAGCCCTGGCACCATGCCCGGACAGGCCGAGCAAGACAAAGGGCCTGACGTGCCTTCAGCCCCCAGTCCTGGCACCATGCCCAGACAAACGGAGCAACTAAACCCCTCCCCCACAGCATGTGAGCCTGAAGAATGTGAGGCCAGTCATGAGCTAGGATTGCCAACAGCTGGAGGCTGGAGAGATCCTCGCTTCCGGAGAGTTGAGAGGCGACGTCAGCAAAAGGAAGGGAGGGGCAGGCCTGGATAAGTGCTGAGTCATGGAGCCACACCCCATGGCCTATATAAAGGATCTGCTTTCTGGCATTCTCTGAGTCAGGCAAAGTCTAACTTGGATTGCTGAAGTCACTTCCTGGTCTCCTGCCTGCCTTGAGAACTCTGATAGGACTTTGGCAGAGCTGCAGAGGCACGCTTGATACGGACTTCCCCGACCCGGCCGCCAGCGGAGGAGTGGGACACGACAGAACTCCTTGCCAAAGGGAACCCTATCTGGTTCCTGAATTTGATCTTAGTGCTGATTTTGGAGTGCTGGCATTGAGTGGCTTCAATCTCATTGCCCTAAAGATTTCAGGACCTTCATAAAGATCAGAGACCTGTTCCAGGTAATTTCAGACCTAACAAATATGGACAGATCAAACTTTGGATCTTCATTTCATTTCAAGCTGTAATGTGGAGGGCAAGTTATGCTTTGGTCATATTATTTCTGGTGCAGACAAGATTGACTGTCAGTGGAACAAACAAAGAATGGGATTGTTGCATTGGAATGGACCTAAGAGGTCAAGTCCCATCCGCTGCACCATTTGTTTGTTTGTTAGATTTGTATGCTGCCCATCTTGCCTAGAGGTAACCATCCTTGATAGCCTCCATTTGAAAACCTTCAGTGAAGAGAAAGAAACCACTATATGCAGTAATTTGCTCCACTGATTGACAGCTCTTACACGTTACCCTTAAATTCTAAATTGTATCTACGTCCTTGAAACTTTACTCCATTATTTCTGATTTTATCCTCCAGACTAAGTGCAAACAAGTCTACAAAGTGACAGATATTTGAAGACCACTATCATGTCCTCTCTGGATCTTCTCTTTTTAGATTTTTTAACTGTTCCTCATAGGACTTGGTTTCCAGACCTTTCATTATCTTGACAGCCAGTGTTTGGACTTGTTCTAGTTTATCAATGTGTTTTTAAAACTGGTTTGTACAGAATTGAAGACAATACTGCAAGTGAAGCCTGACCAAGGCAGAGTAGAGTCGAATAATTACTTCCCACAATCTGAACTCTTGATGCTACTGAATATGTTCTCCTTGTTTTCAGCTGAACTATACTGTTGGGACATTCTGAGATTATGATCCATTAGTACAGCAGTCACCAACTGGTGATCCATGAGAAAATTTTGGTGGTCCGCAGAAAAATTATTTGCCTTTTTTATATTGCACTAAATCAGGGGTCCTCAAACTATGGCCCCTCAGTCGGATACATGCAATGAACGGTTGAGTTGCTGCAGAGAGTCTCCCCCTTTGTGATTTTTATGTGTGGGTTGGAGTGGGGCAGAAATTCCAACTTGGGATATGCTTCAGCCTCCTGGTGTGGGGCTTTGGGCGAAGGCTGGAGGGAAGCACTACTGGTGGCGAAGAGCTGGAAGGCCTCGTTCCAGTGGGACTGCATCATGGCCTGGAATTGGCTGACCATCTCAGCATGCTGAACCTCCAGGCGCCTGTATCTGTCCTTGCACTCCTGTGGAAAGCCTATGCTCGTAGTCCTCAGTGAGGTGCTTCTGCTGAGCTTCCTTCTCAGTCAGATCCAATTTGAACTGAGCCAGCTGTTTTGCCAACTCTTTCTCATGGTGGCTGCTTAGCTCCAACAACTGCTTCCTGTTGGGCACTAAGGAGCCTGGGTTGGCAGGCGAGAAGGGGCTGGGAGGGGAGAGGCGAGTAGAGGCCAGCGAGGCACCCCTCAATGTGAGTGACATCAGGTTGACCACACCCACCCAGTCACATGACCACCTAATCATGCCCACCCAGCCAGTCATTAGGCAGATTGTATTAGTGGTCCGCGGGATTTAAAATTATGAATTTAATGGTCCCTGAGGTCTGAAAGGTTGGGGACCCCTGCACTAGTATACCCAAGTCTTTTAGAAATGTGTTGCCCTTGAGCCAGATTTTAGTACTCTCCAGTACATGTTTCATTTGTTTTTTTTACTTCAATACACAACTTCACATTTCTTCCTGTTAATTTTCATTCCATTTGTTTCTGCCCACTATTCTAGCCTAAGTCATTTAAAAAAATTTCCCAGCTCCTCCCAAGTATTAGCTACCGATTAGGATTATCTTCCCCAAGTGAGCCATGGATCCAGATTAATTCCAGCAAAGAGTTGGAGGATTTCCTAGTGAATTTATAGAGCAGGGCTGTCAAACTCCTGGCCCACGGGCCGGATGCGTCATGTGCTGGCCACACCCACACCCGGTTTAGCGAAGGGGAAAAAAGTCCTGATATGTCACGTGATGCCACTGTGATGATGTGAGTTTGACACTCCTGCTATAGAGCAGGGGTCTCCAACCTTGGCAACTTTACGACTTGTGGATTTCAACTTCCAGAATTCCTCAGCCAGCACATGCTGGCTGAGGAATTCTGGGAGTTGAAGTCCACAAGTCGTAAAGTTGCCAAGTTTGGAGACCCCAGCTATAGAGAGTTCCATGAGTGCCTGATAAAACTGTAGGTAATTTTGAGTGATCCTAGGTCTTTATGTGATTGTTTCTAAATGGTCTCTCAGTACATCTTGATTGGCTCCCCGGTTTACTGAAGAGCTCCAAGAGATGAAGCAGTAAACTAGATGCCTAGAGTGCTGGTGGAGAAAATCAAAAAGTGAATCTGATTAAGCATGGATATAAGCCTAAGTGCCAAGAAAGTGAAGTCTCCTTACTTCTTTTCCTTTATGGTATCAGTGGTATATTAGACAGAGCCCTTATGTAGAATTGGACCTTCTGTTTTGGGATTAGGAGTGAGCAAGTAGGTTTCCTGCCTAGCTATTGTAAATCGCTTGCATAACATTTTGCTGCCAAAGTTGCTCCAATGTGACATAGCCCTGAGTCTCATGGATGAGGACTGTTGGGGAGACTTGGGTGATATCTTGCCCAAAGCCTTCAAGAAGGCTATGATTGCCCCCTCTTTTTGGGGCTTTGTTGGGCCCAGTATTCCTGTTGGGCAATTACTGCCCAGTTGCCAACTTTGTCCTTTGAGGAGGTAGTTGAGGGAGTAGCAAGAAGGCAGTTACAGCTACCCTGGAGGAAATGGATCGCTGGGATTCTTTTCAGCCAGAATTCAGATCTGGGTCTGGGTTAGTGGGAGCATTGATTGCTCTTGTGGATGGGGGTAGTGCTTCCTTCTAGTCATTTTGGACATTTCAAGTATCATTGGATACCATCAAACAGAACATTATTCCTGAGCATCTGCAGCTTTGGGGACTGGAGGCACTGTTGTACAGTGGATCCATTCCTCCTTTAGCAATAGGTTTCAATCAGTGATAATTGGGAACACAGGTCTGGCCTATGGTCACCCAACTTGTGACGTACCATGGCTCAGTCCTTTCTGCCATATTATTTAATACTGATATGAAATTGCGGAGGGAAGCAATTTATGTGACTATATACACACATACACAAGCACACTGCAAGGCTTTTCTTGCCTTCAAAAATCAGATTACAGTTTTCAAAAATAAATTTTCACCAACAAGGCATGAAAATTAATTGCAACTAGGAAATAAATTCACTTAAAAACTAGAGCTTCAAATGAAGGCTGAACCACATACGTTAGCTAACTATAATGATAACAATGGTATTGTTTGATTAAGGTTAGCATAAACAGTTCCTGGAAAATCTTATATTTACTTATAGAAAGATTCAGATAATATTTGTATAGGTTCTAGCACTTACGATTAAGCTATTATCTAGACTTCTGCCAATTAAAACAATTCCTTTGGGTGATATCCAATATATGCAATAAATATTTGTTCTTCTTGAAATGGGCTTTGAAAGAAAAGAAAATAAACTTACATGAATCTTTTAAACTTCATGCAAACATGGCATCATTTCAATAACAGTTTTGTGGATTCAAGAAACAAAGCAAATTATATTCTGAGTGATTTGATGCTTTGAATCATCATAATTAGAAGGGGAAAAAAGTTACTGTATGTGGCACAAAGATCAATTCTTCAAAACACTGTGAGCTAGCGGATACGGATTAATAAGAACGGCCTCTAATCCCCTTAGTGTATTTTTTTCAATCTGATGCTAGTTGAATGTTTTGCTAGCTTCTATGTTTCTATAGGCCAGTCTGGTCCAAGGAAAGGTGGAAAAGAATGTTAGAAATATGAGAAATCCCTGCCTTTGATTAAGGTAAATAAAAATGTATTTATTTATTTATTAAATGTATTTGCCACCCATTTTCCTACATTCTGGGTGACTTACAAAGTTAAAATATGCGAATGATCCATAATTTAGCTTATTACCTTTATATTGAATGAATAGGAACTGACTTTTCTTCCTAAAAACAAGATTCATACTATACATTTCCTTCCTTCCTTCCTTCCTTCCTTCCTTCCTTCCTTCCTTCCTTCCTTCCTTCCTTCCTTCCTTCCTTCCTTCCTTCCTTCCTTCCTTCCTCATTTATAAGTTCCAGAAGTTTCAGGAAATGACATGAAACAACCTCCCATGTTGTGCAACCCCAAGACGGCACACAGGAACTTTCGCCATTTCAGGTGTTGACAAAAGCCCACTATCTTGTCCTAGAAATGAGACACTGCAGGCAGATCAGCAGTGATGGAAGGAATCCCCTTGCCCCAGACAAGCACATTTTTCCCCATCATCTCTCTGGATTAGCCAACAGATTCAAACTCTCTTGCAAAGAGGCATTCATAAAATCTTGCTAGTCAGTCTGGCATTATTATAAACCAGAGATTCTCCCAACTGGGGAGTATTTTTATTATAAAAAAGAGTTTATACATAGAAAGTCTTACTTCTTAAGAGTCTACTCCTTAGGAGAAGATTTTCCATGAGAGGCTGATCAGAATCAGGAGAAAGAGAAGGTCTTACATAAGAGAGAATAACATTTAAATCTAGGCATCCCTTCCTGTCGTAGTTTAAATTTGCCATCTTTCAAGGTATGCTTAATCATACCTGTGGAATCTCTCCAGGTGTGAAACTGCAATTATTTTATTTAAAAAAAACAAAAACCACAAGTGTACGTTAATATCTTTCAAGATTACAGCCTGCTTTTGAAGTCCTCCAAATCATCGCAAAGATGTTCTCAGCCTCTATCTCACTATAAATATAATGCTAGAAATATTTCTACTGTTGGAAGTGTATCTGACACCTATTTCCAAGTTTACTAAGCTGCAAAGTCAAATTACACCGAGAGGCTGTTTTTACATTTATTTCAAACCAGAGAACATTATCATTAATCTGCCTGCATTGTATTATTCCAATTTTCTCTGTTCCTTGAATGTTACTACTCTGGGAAAATAAAAGAGACCGAACCATGCACAGAAACCACTTGTTTCAGGTCCTTACCAGCAGTAGACCAAACCTGGATGCAAAGATGTTAGTGCTATTTTTGACAAGCTGCATGGAGAGGTTTGGTGACTAGTCTTAATTAAACCATCTTTGTTTACATTTGATGTTTATCAGCTAATTGGCATGGCAAGGTGTGAGTCACACAGCTTCTCTCTGGCATGAAATCATTTGTGGGAGAAAAACTGGGAGAACAAATGATCCCAATTATAAGAAAACCCACTGTGCTAATTATCCTCCCACAAATGCTGGAGTCTCCTCCCTTCTCCCTTGCACTAATCTCTCCCATTTACCCTCATCTTGCTTATAATTCCACTAAGTCAGAATTACTCTAGTGAGCATCCTGATCAAGTTGTAAGTGGGAATTTAACAAACCTGAGCAGGGACTCCTATCTTTTATCATTCAGTGTGTCATCTGGGAACATATTTTTGTGTCATCATAATATTTATATATTTCTTTACATTTCAACTTAATATTTCTCCTATTAGAACATTTTTCTTCCGGATTTATATAATTTTATATCACTTTTTATTCAGGGACTCCTATCTTTGTTCCCAATTATAGTAGAAGCAGGGGTTTTTTTGTTTTTTGTTTTTGTTATTAGGCCAAGTAATTCCACACAAGAAAGTTTTGGAATTAAGAAGTCCCACTTCTCCATTCTTTCTCACCTGTTTGTTTTTGGTGTGGAATATCATGTTGCACAGTTCTGAGGCT
This sequence comes from Ahaetulla prasina, assembly GCF_028640845.1. Taxonomy (NCBI): domain Eukaryota; kingdom Metazoa; phylum Chordata; class Lepidosauria; order Squamata; family Colubridae; genus Ahaetulla; species Ahaetulla prasina. The sequence goes on along the minus strand of NC_080539.1, from coordinate 278,343,912 downwards.
ATGCATCCAATTTTATCACAATTTCCAATATATGAATCTCAGCATCAATACTGATTGCTTTGGAACAAGCAATTATAATTTTGGTTGCTGAAGTACAAGCTATTTGAACCAATACACTCAAGGCCAGGATTGAAAAATGATTCAAAGTGGAGATTGTGCAAAAAGGAAGAAGCAACAGCAGATCATATATTCAGCTCATGCAAGAAGATCACATAAACTGATTATAAACAATGATACAACACACTCACCAAATAGTTTATTGGAACATCTGTAAAAACTATCCTGTGCCACTATGGAAAAATAAGTGAGAACATAAGAGTTTAAAAAGTAGTAAAAAAATGAGTTGGTTAAACTATTCTGGGATTTCCAAATTACAATTTGATAAAGTCTTGGTTCATAATGCACCAGATGGTGTTTTTAATGGTGGTTGAAAAGAAGAAAGTGTAGTACAGGTGATAGTAGAATAGAAGAGAAAGAACTGGAGAAGATTGTGAAGTATCAAGATCTGAAAATCAAAACTGAAAGATTATGGTGTAAATCAACCATGGTGGTCTCAGTGGTTATCGGCACGGTGGGTGTTATACCAAAAACTCTTGGATGGAATTTAGAAAATATGCACTTTGGCAACATTTCCATCTGTCAATTACAAAGGGCCACATTATTGGATCTGCACATATAGGACGCCGATACATTAGCACACATCCTAGATTTTTTGAGAAGAACTTGATGCGTATGAAGGGCAACAGCAGCTAAAGAATAGCAGCTGTCATTTCACATTGTTGTGTATATAACACCAACAAACAATAAAAAACAGTTCAACTGCAACTTGGCTTGCTTCTTGATACTGCCTTGTTCTGTTTTCATGGCACTTGATTTCCAAGCATTGTTCCTGAACTTATTTTTCTCTTCCTAAACACAGAGGGTCCATGCATAGGAATGCTCCTTGGCTATCCTTGAGTTAAATGATGATGCTAGACCCTTCGAAAAGCCACAAAGCAGGAAGCTCTCTGTCTCCCAGTGTCTCTGCTGTCTTAGTCAGGGTAACAGATGGCTGAGGCTTTCACCAACAGCCCCGAACACATTGTCACTCCCAACTGAAAGTGAAATATTCAGTGGCATTTAAATTAAATAGACTCTAATGCTCTGGTAATATTAATTACATTTTCATTCATCCCTGGCCTAATAAATCAACACATAAAGATAGGATGATCCTATGCCTGGCAGCAGAACAGGACTATTCTGCCTTTTGTAAGGTTATTCACACAATACCCTCATTCTTATTGGGACATGAGGGCCCCTTCAAGCATCTGTGCTCAGCACCACTTGAGGAGAAGCCAAAATGGTAACATTTAAATGTTTTGTTTCTTAACTCGTCCAATTTGTCCATGCAACAGGGCTTGGCTTCACAAGAACGTTCAAGTTAAAGTTGTCAGATCCCACCAAGCTGGTGAAAACTGTTCTGATTCCTTTGGAGAATAAGCAAGGAATACCGATTTATTTGAGCAGCTATAAACTATCGCCAATGTCAAGCTCTCTATTCTCACAGCAGAATTTGTTACCCTACTGTCAACCTTTTTGCATACTGAGGGGGGGGGGGTAGGGAGAGAAAAGGAAGCAAGGAGGGAAGGCCTCAAATGTCTGGAGGGGAAAAAAAAGATCACTTACAGTGTTGCACAGGATTCCAGAAGATGTGGAGGCCCTGGACTTTAGTTTCTTCTATGAATGTCACAGGGGAAATTGTCTCTGAACTGTACCAGCCAGAGGGCCCCACTCCCTTACAGCCACAGATACATAAAAGAAGGCTAATAAAATAAGCAGAGAAAAGATCACGGCTAGTAAATTTTTAAGAGACAAAGAAGTTGCTACTCTCAATGATTCAAAGCTGCATAGCATTACCAGTCAACACTCTAAAGTTGTTTCTCAAGGCAAGAAAATGAGCTGGCTTTTGCATTTATGACACCACCACCACCCTCAGATGGCAATGTCAGAGGAGATGCAGTTATTGATGACCAAAATGTCCTATGGAGAAGAATGCCACAATAATGTCATTTCTATAATTTTGTCTTCTTCAAAATATTCTACTTTGAGAGCATAATATTGGTTTTACTCTATGTATACTGCCCGAAAAGGGAAAGGAAAGGCAAAGAAAGGAAATGCAGATTTTTTAAGTTTTTAATTTAAATTGCATATTATGCTATTTTAGATACAGAGATAGAAATGATTGGATGATTGCTATTATACAAATGGAAATGTAGTACAGATCACCCTAGGGGGAAGTGTGAACAAATAATAAAAAGGAAAAAAAAAGTAAAATCTCTGAACTGAGATTGACTGACATTGCATACATGGATGTAAAATAGCCAGAAATCTTCTTCAAAATCTGTAAGCATAGGAAATATTAAACAGCACGGGGAGCAAAGGATTAGAATTTTGCACAGATCTTTCCACCAAATCTCTCAACCCGCATAAGGTTATGATTAAAGCATCTGATGGAGATGCTTTAAAGTGCCCAGCAAAGAGGGCACTTTAATTTCAGCCATTTGATTGGCCAATCACTGAGACTGGTATCCACCAGTCAGTTAGAACTGAAGAAACATCTTGGATGAGAAGCAAAAGGAAGGAAGAAAATCAAAAAAGTTCAGTTGCCTTTTGGAAAAAGCACCTTTTAGAGTAAGAATAACAGAATAACAGAGTTGGAAGGGACCTTGTGAGTCATCTAGTCCAACCCTCCCACCCAAGCAGGAGACTCTAACCAGGGGTGAAATGCTCCTGGTTCGGACCGGATCGCGCGATCCAGTAGCAATGGGGTCGGGTAGTTCGGAGAACCAGTAGCAAAAATCCATGCCCGCCCACCCCCTGCTGTTCCTCTTCTCTGTCCCTGAAGCTTATAGCTGCAAACGGCCTTAAATGACTGCTGCAGCACTTCAAAGGGCCGCACTACAGCTGATCAGCGTTTTAGGTGGCTAGTAGACCGGTGCCTCTATTTTTAAAGAAGGTAGACCGGTGCGCTCCCAAGTTTTGTATACTTTATTATTTTTATTATTTATTATTATTGGCCATGCCCATTCAGTCATCTGACCACCAAGCCACACCCACCAATTAAGCCATGCCCACAGAACCGGTAGGGAAAATTTTTAGATTTTAGCCCGTTCTACACAATTTCTGACAGATGGCAATCCAGTCTCTTCTTGAAAGCTTCCAGTGATGAAGCTCCCACAACTTCTGAATGCAAGCTCTTCCATTGGTTGATTGTTCTCACTGTCAGGAAATTTCTCCTTATTTCTAGGTTGAATCGCTCCTTGATCAGTTTCCATCCATTGTTCCTTGCCTGGCCTTCAGGTGGTTTTGAAAATAGGTTGACCTCTTCCTCTCTGTAACAGCCCCTCAAATATTGGAACACTGCTATCATGTCTCCCCTGGTCCTTCTCTTCACTAAACTAGCCATGCCCAGTTCCTTAACTGTTCTTCATATATTTTACCTCCAGTTCCCTAATCATCTTCATTGCTTTTCTCTGCAATCTTTCTAGAGTCTCAACATCTTTTTTATAGTGCGGCGACCAAAACTGGATGCAATATTCTAGGTGTGGTCTAACTAAGCCTACTAAGGCTTTATAGAGCAGTACTAGTACCTCACGTGATCTTGATTCAATCCCTCTGTTAATGCAATTTAGGATTGCATTGGCTTCTTTTGGCTACCGCTGCACACTGTTGGCTCATATTTAATTGGTTGTCCACCAAGACTCCAAGATCCCTCTCACACCTACAGCTAATTAAGCCTGATTTCCTCCCAATTTATATATGTACTTTTGATTTTTCTTGCCTAACTTCACTCTTGATTGAAGTGTTACTTAACTTGAAAACTTAAACTTGCTCAAAGACTTATTTTACCTCTTAGGAAATGATTGTACTTCCTTTTCATTCAACCGTCCAAATAATATGGATGACTTTGAATTTGGGGGGAAATATGAGACTCACAAGTTCTGCTACTAATGACATAATACTTCAAATTTCCTCATTTGGAGTTTTCATCATAGTAATGCACAGTCCTAGCACACATTTTAAAATAGCAATGGAAAAGACACATACTACGTATCCACTAATTGTATATATGAAAGAGTTCAACTTTCTCAAAGTGAAATTTCTGTTGTCTGGGTACAGAAGCTAACTTGCAGGACCGTGAACAGTTACTATTTCTTGGTTTATATCCTTCTCACTAGTTATTTGAGTTATTAAAATGTACAAGAATGAAGTGTAAAAAATGTCTGAGATATGAATTAGAACCAATGCAGACATTGATTAGTTATAGTAATAATTAGAACAATTAATCAGTGGAATTACTTGCCTCCAGAAGTTGTGTGTGCTCCAACTTTGGAGGTTTTTAAGAAGAGATTGGACAACCATTTGTTTGACATGGTATAGGGTTTCCTGATTGAGTAGGAAAAGAGCTCCAAAATCCCTTCCAACTCTGTCTATTCTATTCTATTCTATTCTATTCTATTCTATTGTCAAAAGCTGGAAGAAAAAGACAGATATTTTGAGGGAGCAGTCTGAGAACAATGAAGAAGGCTTTCTCTTATGTGCTATCAGCTCTCTCCTATGTTCTAAATGTGATAAATGAACAAACAAATACATCTCTGAAATTGGGTGCATCTTTTCTTGGTCTTAATAACTGAGCACCATCATAGTGGAAAATTTGGGTCCTGACTTAAACCTTAAGCCATTTAAAGCGTGACGGGACAATGCTTTAAATTGCACTCAAGCTATTGGCAACTAGCGAAGGTATTTTAGTTGTAGCATATATTCTGTTTTGATTAGCAGCCTATCTGTTACATTTTATACAGTTACATTTCTGGACACTGTACTGGCATGTAGAATTTGGATACATATGTAATTATGTATATCATTTCCACATCAATGGCATTGTACTAAACACAGAAAAATTCTCCAAATGAAATTAAAAGAGAGAGATAAGACAAAGGCAATATCACTAAAATTTGTATGTTTCAATGACATTCACTATGCTTCCCACTATCTTTTATTCTGCCTTTGACATACATCCACCTACTGTTTCATACATTGAAAAGTTTTTAAATTTCTCTTTCTTTTAAGGACCTCAGCAACTCCAGCCACCTGTGGTTTTTCTCAGTCTTATCTTTCCTCTTGACTCATCTTCTTGTCCTTCATATACATGCTTTGGGTTTCAATTCTCAGTCATTCTGTCGGTGTGTTCAAACCTTCTCAGCATATAGAATAGAATAGAATAGAATAGAATAGAATAGAATAGAATTTTTTATTGGCCAGGTGTGATTGGACACACAAGGAATTGGTCTTGGTGCATATGCTCTCAGTGTACATAAAAGAAAAGATACCTTCATCAAGGTACAACATTTACAACACAAATATATACCCTTTAGTCCAAGGGTCATCAACCTTTCGGACCTCAGGGACCACTAAACTCATAATTTTAAATCCTGTGGACCACTAATATGAATTTTTTGAAAAGAAAAATAGTATTTAGTGCAATATAAAAAATGCAAATATTTTTTCTGTGGACCACCAAAATTTTCTCATGGACCACCAGTGGTCCACAGACCACTGGTTGGTGACCACTGCTTTAGTTTGATTACTAACTTTAGTTCAGACTAAATTCATTCAGCATCCACTCATTTTTGACTTTTTTTATAGTCTTCTTTGTAAGCCTACTACTGAATTTAATTTACTTATATTTTTTTCCTGACATAACCAGTTTTCACTATCATATAATAAAGTTGTCACACATCATTATTATACATCATATAATAAAGAAACACACTATTATATACAGTCATTTTTTCCTCTTTCTGAAACATTCATTCTTTATAACTATATATCCACTATCTTTCTATCAGCGTTTGCATGTTTTAAAATTCTCCATTCATTTCCCCATTGTTAGTAAATGACAACGTACACAAATTGAAAAGGTAAATGAGGGAAAGGAAACCCTTCAGGTAGTTTAGCATGAGTAGACTGCAGTATTGCAGGCTACTTCTGCTGCCTGCTGGCTGCCTGCAATTTGGCAGTTCAAATCTCACCAGGCTTAAGGCTGACTCAGCCTTCCAAGGTGAGTAAAATGAGGACCCAAATTGTTGGGGACAATATGCTGTCTCTGTAAACCACTTAGAGAGGGCTGTAAAGCTGTATATAACCTGTTTCCCTGAAAATAAGAGCTATCCTGAAAATAAGCCATAACATATTTTTATGTTAATAAAATATAAGCCCCTACCCCCCAAATAAGCCCTACTTAAGGACCTGTGCAGCTCCCCAGCCGCCCATCCATCTGGTTGCTCATGGTGCCACAGCCATGAGGTGAGGCAGGGTGGTGGTGGAGCTGCCTCATGTGCCCCGCCCTGGTTTACCTCAGGGCCCCCTCAGCTAGGCTATCCACACCTTGACACCTGCCTCATGGTGGCAGCACCAGCAGCTATGTGCAGCAGGAGCCCAAGTGGCTGCTGGCCCACTTTTGCTTGCTCAGGCTGCAGCAGAGCAGAAGACTGCGTGGGGTACTGCTGGGTGGGGTTGCTGGTACTGTGGACATGACGCGAGTCAGGTGGCGGGGCATGAGTGACCTGGCTGTGGGGGCCCTGAGGTAAGCTAGTGCGGGGTGCAAGGGGCAACTCCATCCCTTCTGCCTTGTGACGGGCAAGCAGAAGACATGGGCCTCCCATACATGGGGAAAAAAATAAGATGCCCCCCCCCCAAATAAACCCTAGTGCTTATTTTGGGACCAAAAGAAAATAAGACCCAGTCTTATTTTCGGAGAAACATGGGTAAGTCTACTGTAAGTGCTATAGCTATTAGCATTCAATGGGCAAAGTTGTTAATTGCATACAATGGTCCTTTTGCTTTCTGCACATCCTGGCAGAGAAGAATAATTATGCTGACCAAGCCAATTCTTCCCTCATTACTTCAGAAGAATTGTAAGATTACAGTTACCTATATTAGGAAAACAAAATATTTATTTTCATCAGTACCCAGAGGAACACAAATTACTTTCCTGTTCCACAAGAAACATCCATGTGTAGCCTCTGGTTGAATTTCAGTCTTCCAAACATACAGGATTTTATAGGTTCGTGATTCTCATTTATGCTTTTCATCCTTTATATATTGCTCTTATGTTTAGCAACTAATCTTCAATGCTATATTCATACAGAATATTCCATAATTCAAAACTATTTACTTTATCATATGCTTTTCCTAAATTAAAGAATGTCCAGGAAACTCCCTTTCTTATACTGATACATTTTCAACATCCTGCTTAAAAAGAAAGAGCTGGTGTTATATTTTTCAAGCTTCTCACAGCATTTATGGTGTAATTTTCATAATTCTGTCTTCAGAATTCATAGAATTTGTTTCAATTTTACTCTTCACCACTATAATTTCCATTCACTATTCATCCAGTTCCAACAAAATTACTGTCTATATTTTCTGCTTCTTTAGAGTTAACTGTTCCTTGCTGTCTGAATAATTTTTTTGCTGCTGATTTTTTACCTAGATGCATTATACAATTTTTCCATCTTTATTTTTTGTACTAATCCTTTATGTATATTAATCTCATCCACTCTTTTTTTTTCTTTAGCATTCCACTAAACATCTACTTCCATAATTCCCATTACTGTAACGGTTCTTATATAAATTGGTTTGTACAGGTAATCCTTGACTTACAACAGTTCATTTAGTGACCATTCAAATTTACAATGACACTAAAAATTGCCTTACAACCGTTTTTCACACTTATGACCATTGCAATATCGCTATGGTCACATGATCAAAATTCAGACACTTGGCAATTTACCCATATTTATGCAGTGTCCTGGGGTCACCTTTTGTGACTTTCTGACAAGCAAAATCAATGGCTAGATTGATTCAAGGAATGATTCAATGATGAAGCTAGATTCACTTAACAACCATGTTGCTTAACTTAACAACTGCAGTGATTCAGTTGTGTCAAGGAAGGTCATAAAATGGGGCAAAAATCCACTGAACAGCCATCTCGTTTAGCAACAGAAATTTTGGCCTCAATTGTGGTTGTAAGTCGAGGACTATCTATATTGCCTTCAGCCTCTTTGTAGCACTCTTTGATATGAACTTGTTTTGTGGATGCCCTAACTTGAGACTAATGCCCAGAAGTAAAGGCATTAATCCACCTGGGATGTCAACAATGTTGAGTAGAGTGAGTGAATATTTGTTGTAATTTGGACTCTCATATTTATACATCTCAAAATAGCATTTGCTTTTTAAGCAATTGGATCATATTGAACCCATGATCTGCTCCAATACTCAGATACTTTTCACAAGTACTGTTTTGAAATCATATCTTGTGCGTGCCTTTTCCTTCCTTCCTTCCTTCCTTCCTTCCTTCCTTCCTTCCTTCCTTCCTTCCTTCCTTCCTTCCTTCCTTCCTTCCTTCCTTCCTTCCTTCCTTCCTTCCTTCTCCCCAGCTGCAGGAATTTATATTAATTCCTGTTAAATTTCAACCTTTTCGTTTTGGTCTATGATTAAAACCGGTCTAGATTTTATTAAGTCTTCAAGTTCACTGTCTTCTAAAGTCTTATTTGCTTCTATTAGTTTTGCCTCATGTGCAATTCAATAATGATCCTCTGAAGCCTTTAACTGAGATTATGAATAAAATAGGTCTATCTGCAAGAGGAAAAAAGAAAAATAAGTTACAATGACTAACCAAGTCATCTACTATATATGTAAAACACATCTTTTTTATTGTAATAGTGGTTTGCTTTGGTGGTATTTCATTGGTGTATAATTATTCTTCTGCTCACTAAATCAAACATGCTTTAAAAATGATTTAGACGAACTAAATCTGCGAAGCATAATACCGTACCTTTCAAGTATTTATTAAAGTAGCCCTTTTATGTTTAGGCTTCTTCAAGAACCTCAGGATATAAATTATTTTGAGGAACCCCTTCATTTGAAGTTAATGTAACTCTTTAACTAGTAATAACCTTGTTTCAAACTCAGGGAAAATCCTGGAAACAGTTGGATTCTGAAGGATCCTTTCAAAATCATCTCCCAACTATGCAGAATTCTTATGCTCACTATGTACCTATATTTTGCATCTGGGTAAATGGAAATTTTGCACTGTTATGAAATTGGGGTTCCTTTATCTATTGCATTTTCCATTTAAAAGCCCAGATGTCTAAAATAAAATTCTGCCTTGGAACTCTTGCGCCTGCGAGGTGCCCCCGCCTCTCAGGAATGGCCCGCCGCATTATCAAGGGCCGGCCTCAATGACGGGTCTTGGGACCCACAGAGGTGGCATGCGAAAAAAAAGAGCCTGTGGGGGTTTTTAGATAGGGCTTTTTTAAGGGGTGGGAGGGTTAAGGCGGGCGTTGGGGGTAGCCCGTCGGGAGGAGCCAGTCCTTGCGCGTGGTGGTGACGGTTTTTTAATAGGTTGGGAGGTTAGGGGGGGAGATTGCGTTCCTGTTGGTGAGGGCGGCCTGATTCCCACGGTAAGTGAGAGGGGCAGATATGGCGGAAGGGGAGGATCATATCGTTTTGGGGGGGCGCGCACCCGATGTTTGCAAGCGGTCGCGCGCCCCGATCCCCCGTCCTTTTCCCGTTCCCCGGATGGTCATGGCCCCCAGAGCCTGGGCCTTCGGCTGATGTTATGCAACGCACGGTCCGTAGTTAATAAGGCCCCCCTAGTATACGACCTTATTCAGGGGGGCGCTGCGGACCTTATAGGCGTTACGGAAACCTGGCTGGGCACTGAAGGGGGTGTGCCCCTTGTTGAGATGTGCCCGCCGGGTTTCCGTGCATTCCATCAGCCGAGGGCCCAGGGTAGGGGTGGGGGGGTGGCGGTTGTGATTAGAGAAAGTCTAGAGCCGAGGGAGACCACTGTACCTCAGATTGCCGGGTGCGAATCCCTCTTTGTGAGATGGGGCCATAGGTGCCAGATGGGTTTGCTGATCACGTACCTGGCTCCTTGCTGCGTGACAGCTGCCCTGCCCGAGCTCCTGGAGGTGCTGGCCGGGGTGGCAGTTGAGACCCCCAGACTTTTAGTCATGGGGGACTTTAACTTGCCATCGTCCGGCTCGTCATCGACGGTAGCTCGGGAGTTCAAGGCTTCCATGACGGCCTTGGACCTGACCCAAGTAATTGATGGCCCTACTCACATTGGGGGTGGCACCCTGGACCTGATTTTTGTCTCTGGTCAGTGGTTGAGAGATCTGGATTATGTTGACCAAGCCAATTCTTCCCTCATTACTTCAGAAGAATTGTAAGATTACAGTTACCTATATTAGGAAAACAAAATATTTATTTTCATCAGTACCCAGAGGAACACAAATTACTTTCCTGTTCCACAAGAAACATCCATGTGTAGCCTCTGGTTGAATTTCAGTCTTCCAAACATACAGGATTTTATAGGTTCGTGATTCTCATTTATGCTTTTCATCCTTTATATATTGCTCTTATGTTTAGCAACTAATCTTCAATGCTATATTCATACAGAATATTCCATAATTCAAAACTATTTACTTTATCATATGCTTTTCCTAAATTAAAGAATGTCCAGGAAACTCCCTTTCTTATACTGATACATTTTCAACATCCTGCTTAAAAAGAAAGAGCTGGTGTTATATTTTTCAAGCTTCTCACAGCATTTATGGTGTAATTTTCATAATTCTGTCTTCAGAATTCATAGAATTTGTTTCAATTTTACTCTTCACCACTATAATTTCCATTCATTATTCATCCAGTTCCAACAAAATTACTGTCTATATTTTCTGCTTCTTTAGAGTTAACTGTTCCTTGCTGTCTGAATAATTTTTTTGCTGCTGATTTTTTACCTAGATGCATTATACAATTTTTCCATTTTTATTTTTTGTACTAATCCTTTATGTATATTAATCTCATCCACACTTTTTTTTCTTTAGCATTCCACTAAACATCTACTTCCATAATTCCCATTACTGTAACGGTTCTTATATAAGTTGGTTTGTACAGGTAATCCTTGACTTACAACAGTTCATTTAGTGACCATTCAAATTTACAATGACACTAAAAATTGCCTTACAACCGTTTTTCACACTTATGACCATTGCAATATCACTATGGTCACATGATCAAAATTCAGACACTATACAATTTACCCATATTTATGCAGTGTCCCGGGGTCACCTTTTGTGACTTTCTGACAAGCAAAATCAATGGCTAGATTGATTCAAGGAATGATTCAATGATGAAGCTAGATTCACTTAACAACCATGTTGCTTAACTTAACAACTGCAGTGATTCAGTTGTGTCAAGGAAGGTCATAAAATGGGGCAAAAATCCACTGAACAGCCATCTCGTTTAGCAACAGAAATTTTGGCCTCAATTGTGGTTGTAAGTCGAGGACTATCTATATTGCCTTCAGCCTCTTTGTAGCACTCTTTGATATGAACTTGTTTTGTGGATGCCCTAACTTGAGACTAATGCCCAGAAGTAAAGGCATTAATCCACCTGGGATGTCAACAATGTTGAGTAGAGTGAGTGAATATTTGTTGTAATTTGGACTCTCATATTTATACATCTCAAAATAGCATTTGCTTTTTAAGCAATTGGATCATATTGAACCCATGATCTGCTCCAATACTCAGATACTTTTCACAAGTACTGTTTTGAAATCATATCTTGTGCGTGCCTTTTCCTTCCTTCCTTCCTTCCTTCCTTCCTTCCTTCCTTCCTTCCTTCCTTCCTTCCTTCCTTCCTTCCTTCCTTCCTTCCTTCCTTCCTTCTCCCCAGCTGCAGGAATTTATATTAATTCCTGTTAAATTTCAACCTTTTCGTTTTGGTCTATGATTAAAACCGGTCTAGATTTTATTAAGTCTTCAAGTTCACTGTCTTCTAAAGTCTTATTTGCTTCTATTAGTTTTGCCTCATGTGCAATTCAATAATGATCCTCTGAAGCCTTTAACTGAGATTATGAATAAAATAGGTCTATCTGCAAGAGGAAAAAAGAAAAATAAGTTACAATGACTAACCAAGTCATCTACTATATATGTACAACACATCTTTTTTATTGTAATAGTGGTTTGCTTTGGTGGTATTTCATTGGTGTATAATTATTCTTCTGCTCACTAAATCAAACATGCTTTAAAAATGATTTAGACGAACTAAATCTGCGAAGCATAATACCGTACCTTTCAAGTATTTATTAAAGTAGCCCTTTTATGTTTAGGCTTCTTCAAGAACCTCAGGATATAAATTATTTTGAGGAACCCCTTCATTTGAAGTTAATGTAACTCTTTAACTAGTAATAACCTTGTTTCAAACTCAGGGAAAATCCTGGAAACAGTTGGATTCTGAAGGATCCTTTCAAAATCATCTCCCAACTATGCAGAATTCTTATGCTCACTATGTACCTATATTTTGCATCTGGGTAAATGGAAATTTTGCACTGTTATGAAATTGGGGTTCCTTTATCTATTGCATTTTCCATTTAAAAGCCCAGATGTCTAAAATAAAATTAGAAACCTCTATCTCCATTCCTTGGAAGAAGAAGAAAATGATACATATGATGAACAATTGTGAAGTAATTTCTTGAGATTGGATGCAAATGATAATTAAAGAGGGGTACAGGATTTACAATTAATAATTTAAAAGTTTTGATGCCTATGGAGCACTTCCATTATATTGTGGGAACTATTTGTGTACACAGGGTTTTTTCCCCTCCAGTTTTTGTACAGTTTAGAAAATGTGTTGGTTATAAATATATCTGATGTTTTCAATTAGACTAGATCCTTGGTACAAACATAGAAGAGGCAAAATCCTTAGTCATTATTTTACCAATCCTGTATTTCCTTCCTTCCTGGATTACTAGTTAAAAACAATAGGTTGATTCTTGTTTTGGCTTAAAATAAAACAGAAAACATAATGCACACTAATAACAAATACGGTATATAAATTATAGAATCCCTGAATAATAATAAATATTCTGCCCTGTTTTGTAACATACACAAGGTTACATATAAATAGCCACTAAGCCCAAGTGGGATAAAAATGAAGGGTTGTTCCAGATGAGTCAACAACATATATTGTTGGTTATTTCTAAAGCTTTATTTTTCTTTAAGTTTTGCTCAATGCTTATTCATGCAGAGTAATATAGGTAGAAAAACATATTTTGGGATTTTATTTTATTTTATTTTATTTTATTTATTTATGTATTTATTTATGTATTTATTTATTTATTTGTCAAACACAACAGTATATATAAGTATAAGCATGAAATAACCATACGAATTGGATACAATCAAAGGGAACATTAGGACAGGAACGGTAGGCACGCTGGTGCTCTTATGCACACCCCTTACAGACCTCTTAGGAATGGGGTGAGGTCAATAGTAGTTAGTCTTTGGTTAAAGCTTTGGGGATTTTGGGAAGAGACCACAGAGTCAGGTAGTGCATTCCAGGCATTAACAACTCTGTTACTGAAGTCATATTTTCTACAATCAAGATTGGAGCGGTTCACATTAAGCTTAAATCTATTGTGTGCTCGTGTATCGTGTAGTGTGTAAACATCCTTGTGGATGTTCTGTTTTCCATGCATATTTTAATGAAGTATTATTTTCAAATATCTTCAAGGAAGAAAATATACCAAATGAGGACTTGGCATAGAGGTTTCAGTGAGAGTATTTAAGGAGCAATCCAGCACCCGGTTTCATAAAACTGAATCCCAGTGGTTTTTGGTGCACATAAGTGGGTTTTGTGTTGGAGCATCACCCTAGATTTCCTAGCTGTCTTTTTGGACCTGAATGTACAATACATGCTGTTCTCCTATAAAGTATCGATTGGCTACCTTAAGCCAACAGTGGCTACATTGCAGAAAAAGAATAATACTACTTGTCCAGAACAATACTGCTCTTGACCACTTAGGTCCATTTTGATGATCTCACAGCTGCGCGACAGCACTCAAAGGAACACAGCTGGAACCTCATCATGGAGATGTAAAACAAACAATTCCTATGCCCATTATGTTAAACAGGAGAGAGTGGAAAGTTAATGGGGGACACAGATAATAAAGGCTCCCCGTGGCTATGGGGAATGAGGAAAGGCAGCTGTGTGGGAGTGAGGGGTGACAGGGTGAGAGGGATGAAGGAGTAGAAGTGACAATTTTAAAACTTCCCATTCCCTATAAAATGCCAAGTTAACAGCATGTGGCCTTTCCAGTGACTTTATCTCATTTTCCAGGCATAAAAGCTTAGAAATTAGAGCTGTTGAATGTTTTGAATTCAGTGCTTGGTCCTAAATTGTATCTGATTTGCACTTGACAAAGCTGAAGGGAGGAGCAGAAATGCTTTTATGCCACCTTCCTCGTGACTTAATCCTGAATAGTCCAGGGAGCAATTACTGTTACATAAGACAGAATAGAAGCGGGATGAAGCAGTAGCCTTGAAGGTACTTGTACTTGGGCTGGGCCGCTTAATGTGAATTATATTGGTGGAGATGGCTCAAGGTATTTTGGGATCTGAGAAATAAAATCCAAGTAGAATGACTTATGTTGATAAAATATAATAAAAATTGAAAGCATTGCCAAAATGAAACTTTGCATCCTGCTTATGAAATGCGAACTCTACACCCAATGCTGTCCTTTCTTTCATCTCTTGGGATTCAAGTTGTAATAGCAGCAAAGAAGCAGCCGCTGATATGCACTCTTTAGGAATTATTCCAGATGTTATGCTGAGTTGCAGCTTAGATATTTAGGGAAGACCCCCAAATTTGTGAATTTATATTGCACAGAACCTGTAGGAGATGATCAGGCTGAGCCCAAGGGAAGGGTCAAATGCATCATCACTCATGAGTCCCCCCCCACCCACTAAAGATCTAAATCCAATCCATCTTGATTTCCTTTGATTCTTATCTACCGCCAATTTGCTTTGACCAAAGGTCAGGTTCTTGTAGAAAGCTTCAGCTTGCAATAAATCTTTATACTGATTTGATTTTCTGATTTATCTGGGGCTTGACAGAATTGTTGCTACTGGGGAGCTTTTGCATATCCAGGTCAGCATCCAACTTTAGATCATTAGTTAGCTAAATGCTATTGAATGCCTAGTGACTCTTTAGGCAAACATCTGCATCTCAATCTCATCCAGCAACAATCTGTAGTTTTTCCAAGAACTCCTGATCCTGCCCATACATATATAAATAGTAATTTATTACACTTATATACCACTTCATAGTGCTTTACAGCACTCTCTAAGCACTTTACAGAGTCAACTTATTTCCTTTAACAATCTGGCTCCTCATTTTATCAACCTACCTTACTATTTGAAACATCACTGCTTTAATTACTCTGATTCCCTCACAAAAATCTCTCCACCCCCCATGCTTTAAGATTAATCTCCTAGTTACTTCTCCATCATACAAATTTATCTATTCTTGAGGTCAAGAAAACAAAACAATTTACTACCTTCACTTTTTAGTTATCCATTTGGGAAATACAGGAGTGTAGCTAAACTGAAAGCTCTTCAGAAGGGATTCTCTCTCTCTGTGTGTGTGGGAAGTCTATGATGTTAAAATGTTGGGTGTAACCAAGCAACCCTGCCCCCTTTTTGTTTGTATGCAATGCGTATGATATACATTGAAAAGGGGTGGGGCTTTGATCATCAATCATACCCACCAGTTTGATGTCATGGAAATCCTCACCCCCATGGACACCTCTACTCTCCTGTCATTCTATTCTATTTCAGGAACTGATTCTTCAACAGAACACAAATGGACATTGCTAGGCTAGATTTGAAACTTTATTGCAGACAAATTGAAACCATACAGAACATCTGTTGGTTGCAATTCACAACAGTCAAAGCTTATATTTAAACTAATGCTGCTGAGTGTAGCATTTAGATTTTTTCCCTCCCTGGACTTCTGGTTTAGGATGGTACCATATATATGTCTTTCGCTTCACTCATGATTAAAGGGTATTGTTGGACACTGCGGATAAAGATTCAATCATTGGGTACTTAATTTTTTAGTATATAATATTTTGTTTTAACAAGCCATTGGCAGGGCAGCTGGACTCAAATGGTCAACTGCTATCTTAATTCCAGTTGTAGTCACTATCTGTTGAGCCAGAAAAGATGGCAGAGCAGGATTCTTTTACTAACTTGTTAAAAGAGATCTTGGCTCAAGTACAAGACTTTAAATCGATCCCAAAAGTTGTGTCTGAGCTTAAGGGTAAACCAGATACAAAAAATGGTTAAATATGAAGATCAATTACAAACCCCTAAGACCATCATTGAAGGCGGTCATAATATTTTGGATAAGTGAATTAGTAGTATCACAACTGTGGAGGAAAAAATCTATGTATGATTGATATTCTATACCCACCCACCCCAATCAATCAAACCTGGTTACATTTATGGAGGAATTTTTCTTTTTTTTCTTTTTTTTCTTGAAAAAGTTTTACAAAATTTCCTCCTTTCCCCCACCCTCCCTCTCCCTTCACAAACCCCCCCCCCCCCTCCCCCCCCCCGACTCCCTGGAACAAACACAAGGTATAGTTAAAAATAAAGCAAACATATGCTAAAAAATTTTCCTTCCCAACTCAATTATACTCCTACAATTCTCATCAGTTCCTAACTTCCCCCAAAGCAATCAGAAATAATACATCCTAATCATTCAAAGGCAGTCTGATAACTCTTAGTCTGATATCTACTTTGAATATAGTCAATTCATTTTTTCCATTCCTTTAAGTATCTTTCTTGCGTATTGTCAATTTTGCAAATTTGCCAATTTGGCTGAGATGGCAAAAATCTCAGCCTTTTTGAAAGACAATACGTATGGAGGAATTTTTCATAAAGACCCCTCTTTCTGAACAGACTTTCCGGTTGAGATTGAACATGTGCTTAAAATTTCTCCAACAAGACAAAAGTAAGATATTAATCTATTCAGATTTCATCAATAAGGTTTCAGAGAAAAAAAATGTTTAAAAAAGTCCAAAGTCTTGCTAGAACTACAATATCTTATGTACTTTCCAGTTACATTCTGCATTAATCATCAGGATAAAATCCACAAATCTGATAATCCCATGAATGCAGAGGCTTTTATCTTATCGTTGAAATAGGCTGATGGATAAGTTTGATGGTGTTTTATTTTATAGCAATTGTTAAGGGAGAAGTTTGAATCAGCCCAAGATTGTGGTGATGCTGAGGGCAAAGTCTCATTGTAAAAGTACTCTTTTTTTTCTCTTTTGTCTGCTGTCTTGTTAAACTTCAATAATGAGTCTGGGCATCTTGCCAATTTAAATCTTTATCTTTACACTTAGCATCCAAGTTTAAATGATTGGTTTGCAAACTGTTCTGTATATTTACTTGTAATAAGAGAGATGAAGTATAATGCAATTTTACTGAAAAGTCATGCATTGCTTTCTATTTCCTTATTTCTGTGGGTTTTTTAAAGGGTTCTTTCAATTTTTATAAGAATGTTATTTGCTTGCTGTTTTATTTTCTTATACACTCACTTTATTCTTTTTTCCCTTTAAGTTTTGATTTGATATGTATATCTAATATAATGAATATTAATTTGAGTTTCTATGAAGTTCTACATCTGTAAGCAAGATTAGAAAATATGATACTGTATTTCAGTATGGTAAAGTTTATTACTATGTATTGTTTTTGTTACAATACAATACAATCAGCATTATAAACTGAATGGTTTTTGGAAAACAGTGATAAGAGGGCCAAATAAAATTAATGGATGAAGTTAGTTAATATTAATGTAAAAAGGGCTAAGAGAACCTAAAAAAAACATAATTTTGTTTGCATATTTAAAATAGTTAAGGACAGCTATTACTTATCTATAGGAGACTCATTTAATAGAATAGGATAAATGTCTATTAATGAAGGATTAATGAGGGACAGCTTCACCTTATAAAAACTTACAAAAAGCTAAAAATGTGGCAGTTTTGATTCAAAAAGGCTTCCCAACTGATGTGCAATAAGTTATTAGTGATGTAAATGAGTGTTATTTAATTTTAATTTAGTGTTAAAATAACAGGGATTGTAATAGCAATGGTTAATGTTGATGGACTTAATTTAGATTCTCTTATTATGTTTTATTTTTGGTTTCAACATTTAAATGAATGTTATGATAAATTGGAAATAGAAGAAGATTGTAATAAAATATTGGATCCTGACCTGGATAGAAATTCATTGGTATGGAAAAAAAAATCATTAGTGGAGAAAACAATTAAAAGGTACATGGAAGAACTAAATTTGATCGATCCTTGGCATTTGATGTTTCCAGCTAAAATTAAATATTAAGTTTCTAACTAAAATCTAAACATTAATAGAATTTTTAAAGAATCAAATATTGATGCATTTATGTATTAAACCATAGTGCAATTATTTTGAATTGTGTGTTTATTAAGGTATTGAAAAATTGGTATTTGAATGATTATGAATAATAAAGACTTTGTAGAACAAACACAGGCAGAGACTTTACAATACTGAGATTTGAATTGAGAAACATCAATTCAAGTGCCTGAATTTTTGAATGGGAAGTATATAAATCTTATATCAGACAGAATTATGCATCATACAGAAATAAGATTAAAAATAAAAATAATTTGAAATATTAAGTTTATGGGCTCAGATGGTTAGATCCCATCATCTACTTTGTACAGACAAATACATAAGAAGAAATATGAACTAAATACTATAATATCAGAGGAGACAAAATTCACGCTAACATATTTATGATAGGGATATTGGGAAAACAGTGAAAAACCTGGTAAGATTTTGGCTAATTGTTTAAAGCAAAGGGGGGGGGGAGGAATTTATTGCAATCAGAGGAAAAAGAGATGAAATGAATAAAACTTCAACGGATATAAATTGTCAATTTTTAAAATTCTATTCAGAACTGCACAGCAAACCAAAGAACATATCAGACGAGGATATAGAGACCTTTCTAAATATTATATACCTATCAAACTTAGATTGTGGTAACAAAAATAACTTTTATTTGTCCCACTGTCTGAGGTGGAGATTGAACAAATAATTTAAAAAGTGACGGGTGGTAAAATACCAGGATTGCATGGATTCCCTATATAGGTAGTCCTTGACTTATGACAATCGGGATTGGAATTGTGGTCATAAGTCCTAATAGTTGTACACTGAGGCACTCATCTGACCAAACCAGATTTTATAACCTTTGTATGGTAGTTGTCAAGCAAATCATATGATCATAAATCCAAATCCATTCTGCGTGGGGTTTTTTGCCAGAAGTCAGCCAAAAGAAGCCAGAAATTCACAAAACCTGTTGCAAATTGCAGCCATGTGCAATTCTTACTCACATCATAAGTTGAGCTGATTGCCAAATGTCATGTGATCACAAGGGTGGGACAGCACCACATTTTATGATGATTGGAAGCATTCTGTACACCATAGAGCACCTTTCAGAGACTGTAGTAATTCTGAATGGACTTTAAATGACTGATGGTAAGTCAAAGACTATCTGTAAAGGTAAAGGTTTCCCCAGTTATATCTAACTCTAGAGAACAGTGCTCATCTCTGTTTCTTAGCTGAGAGAGCTGCCTTATCTGAAGATGCTTCAGTGGTCATATGACCAGCATGACTTTATTCCGAAGTCATGCTGAATTTTGTTACCTTCCCAATGAAGTGATACCTAGTTATCTATTCACATTTACATGCTTTTGAACTGCTGGGTGGCCAGGACCTAGGGCAAGTAACAGGAGCTCACCCCATCACCCAACATTCAGGTCTTGAACCCAGGCTGTCAGCTTTCTAGCTGATAAGCTCAGGTGGGTATCTTTAACCCCTGAGCCATCATGTCCCATAGACTACCTGTAGAGTGGTATAAAATATTTACAGACCTCTTGGTACCAAATCTTTGTCAACTATATGATAATATACTTGATAAGGGAGTAGTATCAATAGCATTTAATCAGGCTTATTGCACCAATATTAGGTAAAAATCCCACCCAATCTGCTAATTATTGTCCAATTTCACTGATTTAATGTTGACACAAAGATTTTAACAGCAATGCTAGCAAGTAAATTACAATAAAATTTATTGTTCATTGTTTTTTTTTGTTTTTTTTTTAATAAATAATTTTTATTTCCATTTTCCAACATCATATTTATGTGCAAACTATTATCCATCATTAATCATTAATTTTCATTTATTACTGATTCAGGCCTGCCCGATTGCCACTTCCTTTCTTCACAACCTCCCTCTCTACCCTCTACTACTTTCACATCCTTCATCTCCTTCGCTTTACTACTTCCTCTCCTCCTTCTCCACTCCTCCCTTCTTACCCTATCTAACCTTCTTATTCCCCTCCTCCTTCTCTACTCTTTCCTACCTACTTTCTTCTCTCCTTCTACTTCTCTCTCCTTTTCTTTCTGAAATGGCAGTCGAGCATCCCCAATATCATTTTAAATTTTATTTTCATATCTTCAAAAATTACTGTACATTAATAATCAATCCATGTATCATTTTGCCCCCCTTCCCCCTCCCCTTCCCCCAGACTTCCCAGAGCAAATACCGGGTATTATGACCAACAATCACAAGCTAAAGTATACAAAATATACATAACCTCCCACCTTTAAAAATTTAAAACTTTAGATCCCCTCACAATAAAAATAAAGAGATAGGAAAGAATAATAAAAAAAAGAAAGAAAAGAAGCAATACCAACTTCACATATTACTTCTTCTTACAGTCCATTTTTAAAATTAATCCATTTTCTCAAATTCAATTTTTTTCCCCACTTGTATATTCCTTCAAATTTCATAAGTCCATTTCTCAAATTACAGTCCATCTTCTCGAACTCAAATTTTCATCACTTATATATTTCTTCAGTTGCCATAACATTTAATGTCCGTTCTTCTTAGAGTCCATTTTAAAAATTAGTCCATCTTCTAAAATTCAAATTTTTTTTCACCCACTTGTATATTCCTTCAAATTTCATAAGTCCATTTCTTAAATTACAATCCAGCTTCTCAAATTCAAATTTTCATCACTTATATATTTCTTCAATTGTCGTAACATTTAATATCCAATCTTCCAATACTACTCAATTAAAACAAATAATCATTTAAACTACATCCACAATATAACAGTAAACAGTTAAAATCATTACATCCACATTATCTAAATTCATAAATTTCACTTTCCATCCATCACAATTAAATAATATCATCCCATAGATTTATACCATACAAATAGCAAATAATAAAAATCCTATAATTTATATCCTAAACAAATCAATTCCAAAAATTAACCATAATCATCATATTCACATCTTAAACATTCCTCCCCTCTCCCATTCTATTTTCCATCATTTCCAAACCAATTAACTTAGCATCTAACAACAAAGGATTCCCACTCTTTAAAACATTAATATAAAAATGTCTCGCTTTCATAACTGAATTAAGAAAATACTTTCTGCCTCTAAAATTCACTGACAAACCCATTGGAACTTCCCATCTAAAATATATCTGATGTTTCTTAAACTCATCCACTAAAAAAGCAAATTCTCTTCTCTTTCTTAACATTTTAGGAGGAATTTCCTTCATCATTTTTATATCTTGTCCCAATATTTGAAATTTATTTTTATAAAAGGCTTGCAAAATTTCATACCTAACCTTTTTAGTTGTAAAATAAATAACCACATCCCTTGGTACTCTATTTTGTCTTGCCCACCAAGAATTAACACGATAAATTCTTTCAATATTAATCTCAAAATCTTCCGGCTCCACACCCTTTATCTGAGCAAAGGTTTGCGTAAAAATCTCTTTTAAATTTTCCTTCCTATTTTGCTTCAAACCCCTCACCCTTATAGCATATTCCATTAATCTATATTGTAATATTACTCTTTCTTCATCTGCCCTATCTACCTTTGCCTGTATGTCTTCCATCTTATTATCTAAGTTCCAATTGTTTTGATTTTTTTGAATTTCTTCTATTTTCCTTTGCAACTCTAAATTAGCTTTATTAATTTCTGCAAGATCATCCTCCATCTGAATACAAGAGCTTAATATTTGCGCAATTGCATCCTTTACCATTTTCATTTCCCTCTTCTGCTCTTCCACCACTTCCTTAAAATCCAACATCTCTTTCTCTATTTCATCAAATTTTTGATCTATTTCTAAAAAATGACTCTCCAAAAACTCCTGTAAAGAATTTCTTAATTCCTTTTTGATTTCTTCTTTTAATTTTTGAATCTGAACTGAAGAAATTTCAGTTTTTAATGACTTTTGGCACTATTTGCTTAAAAGCCATTTTTTAAAAAAATATAACTTAATAACGGACCAAGAAAAAAAAAATTCAAAAAGAAAAATTCAAAAAACTTTTCTTCTAAATCACTATAATCCCAAAGAAGAAGAAAAAATATATATCATAAAATTCTCGTTTCTTCCATTTAGTCAGTAGAATAGAATAGAATTGTATCTTCCTATATACCTTCTATTTCGACACTAGCTGTTAGTAAGCATTTCTTTAACTTTTGTTTTCAGTACACACATTCCACAAAACCGCCATTTGCTTTCTTCTCTCCTATCTTCGCAGCAAATATATCCTCAGGGGCTTGCAGTCTTCTTACAAACAAGTGCTAGAACTCCAGTTTCTGCTCCGTCCACGTTACAATCCATCATAAATCAATTCCTGCCATGGAAATTGGACGCTTCGTTTGTCTGCCATAAAGGCAGATGCCTCCCCCAGCCAGGAGCTTATCAGGCTATGGAAGGAGAACTCCCCGCAAGCCTCAGAAACTTCTGTGGCTATATTTGGGTGTCTCAACTTCAGCCTGAATGCTCCTCTCTCCCTCTTTGCCCGAGGGAGAGAATTCCAAGCTGTCGGACCCGATTTACGATGTCCTGACAGCTCTACAGACTAGGGAGTTAGCAGCCTAATCAAAGCTGCTTCTCCACGAAGCGGAGCCATACCGGAAGTCCATTTATTGTTCATTATTAAGAATGATTAAGCAGGGTATATAAAAATTAGGCAAGCAGCAAAGTGACTGGGATGGGCAAAGATAGTGTTACATATGTAAATAGCGAGTGAAGCCAGGGATGTAAGCTTCACTCAGGTCCAGCTTTAGCTGGACATTTCCATGCCCACCACTGATTGGTGGATTCAAACGGGGCCCGCCGTTGATTGGTGGATTCAAATGGAGGGAAAAGTAAAGCGTTGTCAGTGGCTGAATTGGTGGGACAGCTCCTTTTAAAAGGGAGCGCTGCTGGCTAAGCCTTTCCAGAAGTCACTTATTTATTTATTTATTTATTTATTTATTTATTTATTTATTTTATTTTATTTTTATACCGCCCTTCTCCCGAAGGACTCAGGGCGGTGTACAGCCATTTAAAATACACAAAATACACATTAAAAACAAGATTAAAACAAGACATATTATAGGGTGGCCAAAAATTTAAAACAATTAACAAACCTTAAAATATAAATAACACCAATTAAAATTTAATAAAACTTTTAAGCCAGTCCCGCTTGAATAAATAGGTGCGTTTTCAGCTCACGGCGAACAGTCCAAAGATCAGACACATGATGTAAACCAGGGGGAAGTTTGTTCCAGAGCGTAGGAGCTCCAACAGAGAAGGCCCTGCCCCTGGGGGCCGCCATCCGACATTGTTTGGCGGACGGCACCCTGAGAAGGCCCTCTCTGTGTGAGCGTATCGGTCACACAGAGAGGTCGGTGGGAGGCATGAGGTAACAGCAGGCGGTCCCGTAAGTACCCGGGCCCTAAGCCATGGAGCGCTTTAAAGGTGGTAACCAAAATCTTAAAGCACACCCGAAAGACCACAGGAAGCCAGTGCAGACTGCGCAGGAGTGGTGTTACATGGGAGCAACGAGTGGCTCCCATTACTACCCGCGCAGCTGCATTCTGGACTAGCTGCAGCCTCCGGGTGTACTTCAAGGGCAGCCCCATGTAGAGAGCATTGCAATAATCCAAACGGGAAGTGACAAGAGCATGAGTGACCGTGCATAAGGCATCCCGGTCAAGGAAGGGGCGCAACTGGCACACCAAGCGTACTTGGTAAAAGGCCCTCTTGGAGACGGCCGCCAAATGATCGTCAAACGACAGCCGCCCATCCAAGAGGACACCCAAGTCACGCACCCTTTCCATTGGGGCCAATAACTCGCCCCCTACAGTCAGCCGTGGCTGCAGCTGACTGTACCGGGGTGCCGGCATCCACAGCCACTCCGTCTTGGAGGGATTGAGCTTAAGTCTGTTTCTCCCCATCCAGACCCGTACGGCTTCCAGACACCGGGATAGCACTTCGACAGCTTTGTTGGGGTGGTCCGGGGTGGAAAAGTACAGCTGCGTGTCGTTAGCGTACAGCGTACTTAAATAAAGAGCTGAAGTTTCTGTCTGTCGTCCTGCCTCTTCATTGCCTCCCACGATCTAACAGGTAGGTATGGCTTTGAGTAAGAGAAGGGCACTTTGTATAAGTCCCTTCTTCTAACCTATCACCCCAGACCTGGTCTGTGCTGGAAGAATGTTGTATGCCTTAAATTCAGGTTGCTGCTGAGGTCTGTGTGGAATGAGATGATATCCCTTCACAAGCAAACAGTTTGTGATTACACAGACATGGCATGAATTACAGAGACCTGGCTAGATTGTGATGGGAGAGTAGCCCTGTCAAAAGAATCTGCCTCCTGGGCTCTGGGTCGTGTCAAAGATGATGCCTAGGTCAAGGAGGAAGATTTAATATGATTAATTTGGAAGACCATTCTAGTCATCTGTGGTGCTGCCTTGGAGAACTGATGAAAATGAGCTCTAGAGACAAGGTAGTTTGCTGGTTGTATCCTAACCATAGAACCACCAAGCAGCAGTTCTCCAAGTACTTCTGGACCTTTTTTCAGGACTGGTATTGGAGTCTGTAATGTTTGTTTTCTTAGGAAAAAAATGTTCCTGTCCTGAGTGAAGAGTTTGGATTAGCTGATGATTTCATGCCCTTGTGGTAACCATGGACATGTCACAAGTATTAGTGGCCCTGATGCCTGTAGGCCTATGATCAATGTGACTGTTATTCTGAAACAGATGAAATTCAATTTGAGTATAGAGTACTGATATATCTCTTTGTTGTGATCACGTCACCTTCTGGTTAATCTGCAGTTTATGAGCACCTTGAACTCAGTAAGGTGGAAAATCCATTCAAGTGTTCTCCCCAGATATGTGATGGATCCTCAGGGTTTCCAGATACTGGTACAATAATAATATGGAAACAAAAGAGAATACAGCACAACTGAACACTGGTTTTTGTTTTTGTCTGGGTGTGCACAATGGGCTAAGAGTAAGAATCTAGTACTGTACGTGCATAAAATTCCAATTATGATTATGATTTGCTTCAAGTCAGCTTTTGATTCCTGGAGACTAATCCCTCCAATTTTATTAGCAAAGAAGAGGTTTGCCATTGCCTCTTTCCTAGAACTTTGTGCCTAAAGCAAGCCTAGAATTCATGGTCTTCTGGTTTCTAGCCTGGTGCCTTAACCACACCTGTACATCAGACTGACTCTTCATTATTACATTTAGATGAAGGTAATTATTGAGCAAATGATTGCATTATATTTACAGAGCATTAGGTATGAGCCAGAGAATCAGAGATGAAAAGAGGAAAACCTAGATGAAGCTGATCTACCGAATCTTCTCCTTCAACTGTAGTCTCTATGCTGCACCTGGTACTATAGCAGCCCTAGAATTTGAGAGAAACACATGGGTCTCTTGATCAGTAGAGTTAGTATAAACAGGCCTTTTACAATGACACAACGTGGATTCTACAAAAGGTATCAAGTAAGCTAAATTCATGAAAGATCAGAAGCACAGGTGTGGAAACTTGCTTGCCAAGCTTAGAAGCCAGAAAGGCAAGCTTTCTGAGGTCTTCAAATCCCAAAGGATAATCAGGGTACTGCTAAAGGAGTATGAGCAGGGAAAGGTATAAGGAAGGCAAAATCCTGCAGGAGGACAATAAAAACCAGAAGTTACGTTTAACGTGACTGTTGCTATTGAAGAATAGCAACACAAAGTAGCTATGCATGTAGTCATATTTTAAATTTCTGGTTGATCTTATTAAATTTGAACAACAACAACAATAACCAAAAGCTGAATTTGAACAAAACTTCCCAGATGGTAGAAAAGCCAACCAGGTGGCAGCCTGACTGGAGTTCTGGAAAGGCTTCAAGAGACAAGATAGGAAATGCTAAGTAAAATCCTAATTAGCTATTTTCCACTCTCTCCCTAGAGTCTTTTGCACGGGTGCTGATACGACTTAAAATGTACTTATGTGGTTTCTCTAATGGAGCTGTTATGTACTTGTTTTATCACATTTATTTATATAGTTTGTGAACATGCATCAATATTCTAATATATTTTTTAATGAAAGGTTTAGTCGTTTGATTGTGCTGTTATTCAGTTGTTCAGTTAGTGCTGACTGTGACTGTGTGAAGAACCATTTGCCAGGATTTTGACAGTTCTTGTAAGGTGCTTGCTTTTGTCATCAGAAATAATAACTGGATAGTTTGTCTTGTTTAAGTATCTGTTTTGGTTACCTTCAACTGTTCCAAGCATCAGGATCTTCTCCAAAAACAATTTTTGTCTTTGCATTATTGTTGTGATTTCATTTCTTGCTAATTGTGGTATTACCGATAAATTAGATGTTTGGTTGTACTCATATAATACGTTTGTAGAATTAACAGAAGTCTTTAAAAAAAACTTTCACGGAGTGAGACTATGTGACTTTAGAAATCTTAAGACACCAGCATATAAATATTCATACTTACATGAGTTTAAAAATCTTAGTATGGTCTCTGTTTCTGAAAGTTTTTCTTCTTTATAACTGATTGATCTGCAAAGTTACTTCCCTTATTTATATCTAAGAACTGATTATGCTAGTAGCTTAAGCCAATATTTTTTAAATAGATTGAACTGGATAGTCTGGACTGAAAAACAAGAAAGTTAATGACTATTCACTGTGCATTACACAGCCTTAGTGATATTGATGGTTTATATCTGCCCCACAGAAATAGAGGCAGAGGTTTCCTTCAAAAAATATACATTCATTACTTGGTAATTAAGTTCTCTAATGCTGTTTGTACCACTTTCTATAATCAAACAGGTGCATATTATTTCAATAGCATCATGAAGGGCTCTTGAATTTCCCTACTGTGTTCTAGGTTTCTTTTGTGGTAAGCTTTCACTTAAAAAACCAAGTTGAGACTACCTTCTACACAAGGGTGTGTGACCTGCAGACTGTTTCTAGATAGGTTGCCATACCAACATTTGAAATAAAAAGGCATAAGGCTTTTAAAGTACTGGTAGATAATACTGTTAAAGTAGAATAATATAATTGCAAGGCTGAATGGAAAGAACTTCAGAAACACACTGGGTAAAGTGTGTACACTTTGTGAGTGGTAATCAACTCCCAGTTCCCCTCCAATGAAGCATTAGCACCACCAGTTGGTCATCAAGCTGGAATAACAGCCAAGTGGAGCAGTGACAATAAAGCCAGAGTTGATCTAAGCTCCCACACATCCACTAGTTTAGTACAATAGACTTAAATTGCACAAATCTCCTAAATATCCCATTTAATTTAGAATTTTAAAAATGACTGATATTCAAGCATATGATTGCGGTCTACTTGTTAATTTTCTATCTCCTGTGTCATAGGAGTAACTAATATGAAAGAATTTTTAAAAAGTAAAGTGACTTATCACTGACCTCCATTTCAAGAAAAACTTGGTATTGCTAGATATCTAAATGTTGTGCGGCAAAAGAGGGCCTAAAAAGAAAGCAGAAAAAAACTGGCAGGATCCCTAATCAATTATCTTAAACAGATTCTGGAATAAGAATGATATACAGAGGCTTTCTGAGATTTCATGGTTGCCATCTTCATTGTTCCTCTTTAGCACAGAGGAAGGGCAATTCTGCTGCTGGTCTCCTAGCTGTTTAAGCCAATTTCAGAAATTCCAGTCTAAATTGAAGTGAGTTTGAAATGGAGCTGGACTTAGTCCAAACTATAGCCACTGCAAGACCTGACTGGTTATTTCTCTACTTCTTGCTCTTCTTATCTACAAGAAGCCACACTGGTTAGCTTTTATGTGGATTAATCTACCAGTACATATCTTTCCCTCTTTATTTCCCCCTGTGCTTTTTTTTTGTTTCTTTCCTAAGAGTTTGCTTCATGGAGCCTTCCAGCCCAACTTCTTAATATCATCATAGCTCCAATACTAGAATAACTGGTTATTCTTTTGCTCTCACATCTTCTATAGCTCTATTGTAATTTTGTAGTTACTGATAGTTCAGTTTAACAGAAACAGAGTATCAATATTCTTAAGTAAAGATTTTAAAATACAATAATAAAGGGAAGAGAAAGGAAGTTTGCAGTGTTGTAGAAAGGACGTTGGGAAGCAAAGGGAACACACTTCTTTCATCCTGAACACAAATGCAAGCAGAAGTGGTATTCAGCAGGTTCTGATCAGTTCTGGAGATCCAGTAGCGGAAATTTTGAGTAGTTTGGAGAACCAGTAAAATCCACCTCTGACTGGCCCCACCCCGATCTATTCTCTGCCTCCAGAATCCCAGCTGATTGGGAGGAAATGGAGATTTTGCAGTAACCTTCCCCTGGAATGGGGAGGGAATGGAGATTTTACAGTATCCTTCTCCTGCCACGCCCACCAAGCCACACCCACAGAACCGGTAGTAAAAATTTTTGGATCACACCACTGAATGCAAAGGTGTTGTAAGGGTTGATTGCAGCATAACTTTCTGAGATTAAGGATAGTTCATTAACTTAGTGGGCCATTGTTAGCTGAAGCACAAGGTTATAAAAAGAGCAACTGATGACCAGCAGAGAACAGAGCAACCCGACCTGCTAATAGAGGGAAGGGAAACCCTGAAGACCATCTACCCTGAAGGATTTAAGATGGGCAGATTAAAAAAAAACACAGCAGTTCTGAATTGAAACTGGAAAATATGGGTGTGGGGTACATATGCAATGAACCAGGAGTGGAAGAAATACAATATTTCATTTCTGTATTTCTGAAGCAATGAATGATCTGCACGGATCATAGACAAAGTATTGTGCACTTTAGTTAGCAAACTGATTTGTGGATTTGGATGCCTTGTTCAGATCTTGCCTCTGTCATAAACTCACCTAGTAGTTTCTGTTCTCATCTTCAGATTTCCATCCAACTTATGGAAAATAAGGATACCAACCTACATTGCATGGTTGCTGAAAGAATTTTGGTTTGGACAATGAATCTGAAGTACTTGGGATAGTTCAAGGATTTGTCATAATCAGCTTTATACTTTCCTCACAATCTCCTGATTTAGTCCCCTTTTGTGACTAACTTTGTTGGTCCTGAGTGAGAAGCGGAACCCTTTGTGTATGAAAATATGAAATTATTGTAACCAGTTTTTGTTATCTTTGTTAATTGTATTTTGTGTTGTTATCATGTGTACTTGTTGACTTGTAAACCACTTAGTTATCCTGGAAAAGGTCTATCTCTATGACCAACCTGATAGCACTTAACCAACCAACCAACCAACCAACCAACCAACCAACCAACCAACCAACCCAATATGGTCCTTAAATTTCATATATTTTCTGTTTTGGAGGATCTCATCAATTCTATCTGATCTCAATAATTTCAGATTTCTTCTTCTCAACCCATCCATCTACTTGTTTTGTGAATTTGATTTTCATTGTTTATCTCTACAGGTTCAAATCAGCTCACAATGTTTTTTGAGTACTGGCCATTTGCTTCAGTATTCAATTCCCATTCATTTTTTATCCTAGATTAAGTGACTTAAGTACACTTAAGTACTGTAGAGAGTGACTTTGACAGAGATATGCAGAAGCTGCTGCCTGGGCAAAAGGGCCTGAAACCTTTTTTAAGTCCAGAATGTCAAGATAACATTTGGAAACAGCACAGACAGACACCTCCCTAATTCAGTGAACTATAAGAAGGAAGAGGTGGTACAGCACAATCAGATTTGCAAAATTCTGTTATTATAGCCAAACTCAATAAAAGTAATTTTAGTCTTCCTAAGAGACTAAGAGTTGATTTCATGGTCTCCTATGGTCCTTTCATGGTCTTCCTAAGAGTTCCTCAAGAGTTGATTTCATGGTCTCCTATGCCTACTGATGCTGATAATTATCCAGTTCCTCTGCATTTAATGTATCCCTGATCCATCAAGGGTAAATTTCCATATAACAAAGTGGACAGGAGGATACTATTGTATAGAACATTTTTTTGCTTCTTTTGATAGTCCTCCCAATAGACCACATATTATGCACTACTTTTTTACTAGCATTTCTGTCATAATATTTCAACCAATTTCCCCTTCTTTAGTAAACATTCTACCAGGTTACAAAAAGTAACTTACCTGCTCTAGTTTTTTGCCATTTTTGTTTAACTTGCAAATTTTAACTTTTGAAATTAAGCTGGGCTAAATGTTTTATAGCATTTAAAGGATCAATCCATCCTTGATTGGATTTGTTCATGTCTCTGTGCCACAGTTGCTCAAGCAAACTGTCCTCAACTTATGGTATGTATTTTTGATGATCTGGCTGAATAATTGAGCAACCTGTATATGCCATGAGATGTATTGCATCTAGGTGTATGGTCAGGAGGTCTGAATGGTTCTTATTGCAGGCAATTAAGTCTAGCTAGCCAGATATCAAAGGTACCACCCAAAAATATGCTATTTAAGATGAAGGAAACCATGGTGCCTTTCATATACACATAGCTTGCCTGCCTCGTGTGCTACCCATGTATTGTTGTTGTTAGTTGTGAAGTCATGTCCGACCCATTGCGATCTCATGGACAACTTTCCTCCAGGCCTTCCTGTCCTCTACCATACCCCGGAGACCATTTAAGCTCATGCCGACTGCTTCAGTGACTCCATCCAGCCACCTCAATCTCTGTTCTCTGCCGTCCCCTTCTTCTTTTGCCCGTAATCATTCCCAGCATTAGGCTCTTCTCCAGTGAGTCCTTCCTTCTCATCAGGTGGCCAAAGCAGTGGTGGGATTCAAGCAATTTAACAACCGGTTCTTTGCCCTAATGATTTCTTAAAACAACCAGTTTGTCAAACTGCTCAGAAAGTTAACAACCGGTTCTCCCGAAGTGGTGCGAACTGGCTGAATCCCACCACTGGGCCAAAGTATTTCAGTTTCAAAAAGCTCATTAGTTATCAGCAAAACATTAGTTCAACGTATGATGGAAGAACACTTGAAGACAAAAACATACCTAAAATAGTACAGAACTTTCTCCCTTTCACTTACTTTCTGAGCCAGTTGCCTCACACTGTTTAATTGAAAAATGGAAAAGACAATTTTTCCTAATCCCTTTAACTAAGGATGGCATGGACTGAATTTGGGAACTTCGGCTGTAATGTAACATAATGTATGTATTCTACAACTGAGTGACAATTCTAGGTGCCTAGCATTAATTACCTGTAGTATTTAATTATTCTCATTTTTTTCATTCTAGAGATTTTTAAAAGTGTTATTTTTTATTTCATTTAAAATGCTCAGCCACACTTGCCTCTAATATGAAGTTATTAGATAAGCTTCCAGGTGTTCTCACTAAGGTCTTTTTCTGATCTTGAAGAGATGGGGGAAAATCTGCACCATTCAAAAGTGGAGCTTAGACAGTAAATATCATATGTCCCTATAAGAACATTTGAATGGTAATACTCAAGCAATTACTTTCCTTTCAAGATCATTAAACACAAATCTGACTTGTATTTTAATAAGACTGCCAATGTATTTAATGGGGGTAGTAAAGGGTATGGTTTTCCCCCCCCCAATGGATGAATGTTTATATTATTATCCATTCTGAGATACCACATTAGAAGGGGGCTAACACTCATCCAAAATTCATTTCGGTTTCTGAATATAGTGTACTATTTCTCATAACCACATTTTTCATGGTCAAGAACATCTACCAGGAGAAAAATCAGCTGATTGAAACAAACTGTATTCCTTTCCGGTAATAATGCCCGCCTTTTAATTTTATACTGTTGTTTTTATTTTCCCATCTAAATTATGAAATAAGACTTGCAATTTATTTATTCTTAGTATACTTCGTGAAAGCAAAAAGAGACATATGCAGAGTGGTTCGAGACATTATTTTAGTTTCCCATATCCATTGTAATTATGCCATTGGATTGTTTCAAAGGATATCTTTTTTCTGTACACAAAAGGATATCTTGACAAATGAATACGTATTGTCTCATTGATCAATAAAAACATTCACATAATAAATGGCTTCCTGAAACTGGATCTGAACTAGATTTTAAAAAAAATACATTTTAGGTAAATGAATAGCTACCAATACGATACTGCAGCAAATGTCTGCAACCTGTTTTCCTTTCAAATTCAGTTTTGAACCCTGAATTTGTAAAGATTATTGTACATAAGTGATTTATGTGACTATATGCAGCATTTAAAGTCCCATTACTTAAAACAATTCTATCATTTTTTAAAAGTTTCTTGATTCGAAACATCGGTATTATATCTGTGTTTCTTGTTTAAGCTTTTTAGCATATGAATGACATACATGCATCTTTCAGGATCTTTAAATACTGTATTTTTTCAAAGTATAAGACACACCAGAATATAAGGCACAGCTTAGTTTTTGGGGAGGAAAATAGGAAAAAAAAATCTGCCTACCAGGTATTCATCTGGTAGCCTCCTTAGTCTGGTAAGTTTCAGCACATTAGTTTGCTGGTTTTATCCCCTATTTGGGGATAAAAAACAGCTTCTAAAGCACAGCTGAGAGGGAGCAGTAATGAGAAAAGCAGGCAAAGCACGGAGATCACTTTATTCATTAGGACTGAAAAAAACTTCTAAAGCACACCTGAGAGTCGGAGCAGGCAAAGTGAGGGGAAGATGCTAGTGCCTTGTTAGGACTTAGAAAAAGCTTCTAAAACAAATCTGAGAGTCAGAGGGAGCAGGCAAAGCTTGTGGAAGATTGCTTCACTTGCTAGTGCCTTGTTGGGGCTGAAATAAAGCTATATTCAGAGTATAAGACACATCCAAAATTTCAGCCTCTTTTAGGGGGGGAAAAGTGCATTTTATACTCCAAAAAATACGGTAGATGTGCACATCAGTCTACTCTCCATAACTGTTACGTGGGTTACATGTGATTGCATCTAACTGCTATATTCACTGACAAATGTTTGGACTGAGCTGCATGAACAATTGCAGAGTTTGGCCAGCTGAAATTACTTGCTCTGTTTTCTATCTGTTCTAAATGTACAAATCCTTGTTTGATCTTGCTGTAATACACAACTGTGCTTTTCCAGCAGTGGTGGGATTCAAGTAATTTAACAACCGGTTCTCTGCCCTAATGATTGCTTCCAACAACCAATTTGCCAAACTGCTCAGAAAGTTAACAACCGGTTCTCCCGAAGTGGTGCAAACTGGCTGAATCCCACCACTGGTTTCCAGCATGCACAGTTGGATTAAGGATGCTTTTCTGGGTCATCCCTCTATACACCTGAAGACATAGGATTGGCAGGCATCGTTTTCCATAAATTTGCTGAATTGGTTCATTATTTATGCCTTAGCTTCAAATCTTAGACAGGCTTGAATTATTCTGGAGTGAAGAATATATAACCCAGCTTAAGCAAACTGTGTAGGACATTGTCACACAGATTATATTGACTTGAGTTTAAGTTTAGTCCTAGGCTTCTGAGTTATAAATAAAATAGTCACGATAGTCTAACAATAGGCACTTTATTATTCATGAGCTACTTTGATACTGATCATGTAGCTAAGAATCATGCATTTTTTGGGGGAATATATTTTCTTATATTTTTAGTTCCTTAGGTCACAACTAAAGTTAAATTGCCTTCAACATTAGATATATGAAAGACGCATTCAGTGAAAAAAAAATAGCTAACAAGTTTTGCCATCTAAATAAATCGCTATCTGGGAGACCCTGATTAGAAAGTGGAATAACTGGAATATCTGGCAACAAATAAATCTTGTATTTTTCTACAGAAAATATGAATATGAATATATTTTTTCTAACAGCCTTCTCTTTGCAGCTAATATATTAATAGGATTCCATTTAGAAACAAGCCTTTTAAAAAGAACAATTCATATAGAGAAATAACTTAAAGGATGCTGGGATTAATAGGCTAAGAAAACAGTAAATACATCTACTTCCTTGAAGAATCAATTGATGGAACAATTCTGAAATGACTTCAGCAATCCCTGAAATGAATCAGCTTCTATCTACTTACAGCAGAGGTGGGCAACCTTTGGATGACTGGAAACCATACTTTATTTTTTATTACTTTTTAAAGCCAAAATCTGCAGTGAAAAGTGGGTAGGATTTCACTGCTTTTTTTTTTAAATTGATAGATGTGCTAATCTTTATAAATTTATTTTATTTGTTTCTTTTAAAATAATTACAGAACATAAAATCATAGGGCTGGAAGGGACCTCAGAGATCTTTTAGTCTAATCCCCTAATCAAAGCAAAATACCTTACACCCGTGATGGTGAACCTATGGCATGCATGGCCAAAGTGGAACATGGAGCCATGTCGCCTGGCATGTGTGACATTGCCCGTTCCTCTTCTGGATTTCTGGTGCGCATGCATGTGCGATGACCATCTGGCCTTTTTGCATGGGCAATGCCGGAAACTAGAAGAGCTGGTCTTCTGTTTTCCTGTGTGAACATGTGCGCCGGTCAGTTGATCGTCGTGCACCCATTTGCACCAGAAACTCGGAAGTGTAGTTGGCTGAAAACAGAAGTTCAGTAGTTGAAACCAGAAGTTCATTTTTGGGCGTGTGCATGCACCTTGGGCAGCTCCTCTTCTGGGTTGCGGCCCAGGCACGCATGTGCTGAAAAGGTTCGCCATCACTACCTTATACCATCCCAATCAGAGGTGGGTTTCAGCAAGTTCTGACCAGTTCTGGAGAACTGGTAGCAGAAATTTTGAGTAGTTTGGAGAACCAGTAGTAAAATTTCTCACTGGCCCCGCCCTTATCTATTCTCTGCCTCCCAAGTCTCAGCTGATCAGGAGGAAATGGGGATTTTGCAGTAATCGTCCCCTGCCGCGTCTACCAAGCCACAGCCACCAAGCCATGCCCACTAAGCCATGCTACGCCCACCAAGCCACACCTACAGAATCGGTAGTAAAAAAATTTGAAACCCACCACTGATCCCAATTGAACAGTTGTTCAATCTATTTATTAAGGGAGTCTTGTTTGGGCACACAACCACTTACATGGATTTAGCAAAAGATAGGACATTTCCTATCCTGAGAATGTCCCCATCTAATTGAAATTTCTTGATATTAGCAACATTGGAATGAAAGAGGAAGCACTAATACAAGAAGAAATGAACCTTGATGAAAAGCATAAAAATATTAGGATAATTGTATTGTATTATAATTGTTATAAAAGATCAGCAGTGATTTTGAATAGTAGAATTTGTGTTAATGTTGTTACGTTACAGCTTTGCAGTATAAAAGAAAATATTAGTTTAAGACAATTATCAAAAGTCCAGTATCCGGTGTTGCTAATCACTAGCCAGAATCAAGATCAGTGACTCCATTCAGCTTAGAACAACAATGAATGTCTAGTTCAAGTTTTGAAAACAAATTTCAAGCACAACTATTTTTAATGTACTTCTTCATTCAAATGTCCTTTAAATGGATGATTAGGACTGATTTCAATAACTTTTAGACCAGTCAATAAAAACATACAGCAATCACATGTGACAGTGCAGCTTTCAACTTTTTTCCTGAAAATATAGTCTTGGTAATAGTTTATCATTTATTTTCAGCAGCTCTGTGTTGAAGCTAATGATACAGAAAACCATTTGGAGGTAATTTGTGACATAGAAAAATGTAGTACCTACTCTTCTGCTTCATATATTACTAAAACACATCTTCGCTTTTAATAAAGTGATACTGCATGATAATCAATTTGAAAATTCTGTACTGACATTTGAAGACACTATTGAGCTGGTTTTGCTTCTTTAAAAACTGGATAGAATTGCTTTAAAAAGTGGAATATTTTTTGAGGAGGCCTTAGAAAACTTCTTGCTAAAAATCCTTAATGATAAATGGATATTTAATGTTCATACTGTTTTTACAATATCCACATCTTTATTTATTTTATTTATTTATTTTGTCAAACACATACTAAACAATATATATAAGTATAAATATAGTCATTACATACTTATACTCATATATATACTTATATATTTTACAATTATTTCATGCCTATGCTTATATATACTGTGTGACAAAATAAATAAAATAAAAAAAAATAAGCATGAAATAAACACACAAAATGAATGCAACCAAAGGGTATATTAGGACAGGAATGGTAGGCATGCTTGTGCTCTTATGCACGCCCCTTACAGACCTCTTAAGAATGGGGTGAGGTCAACAGTAGACAGTCTTAGGTTAAAGTTTTGGGGATTTTGGGATGAGACCAAGGAGTCAGATAGTGCATTCCAGGCATTAACAACTCTGTTACTGAAGTCATATTTTCTACAATCAAGATCTTCACAGCCAACTCCCACAAAACCGTACAAAAAAGGTTATGCAGCATTCTGTTCAAAACTCAGGATTTCAAAGATTTGTAGCTATTAGCATCAAAATCAGGAGTCAATGCCAGAAGTCAATATATTCTTTAACAGTTTCAAATCTTCCTGGAGATCCAATCCTGGGATGCATAAAAGTTCTTTGGATATTTGTCCTGTAATGAGATCTTAATTCCTTTGTGGTTTTATATTATTTACTAGTGTCAATGCATGAATGAACATAGAATCTAGAGAAAAGTTATGGGAAAGAAATTAGAAGAGATCGATAAATATGGAAAAAGAAAGAATGCAGAATAACAGTGGAATATATATTATGTTTTCTTGGTGAATCATGGACCTTATTTAAAAATAACGGAAATTACTTAAGTGACCAGGTCCTATCAACATTAGAGTGACAAGCATCAATTGCCCATTTCTTGTCAAGATTGGGAAACTCATTTTTCAGGACAAATGAGTCAGCTCTGTTAGAAATCAGGACTCAGGCTATTTCCAATATGGAAAGCCTTCTTGAATTTTGACACCCCAAAAAGTGCTTCATCTATCTGCGGTTGAGGCTGTCTAAGGTAGTCATGTTATTCTTATTCTTAGTTCTATCTATTGTTTCTAATCTACAGTGATAGGGTGGGCTACTCAGTATTAACATCACAGAAGTCCAAGATATGTACTGTGATGGTATTGACTTTAAGGTATTTATTTATTTTATTTATTTATTTATTTATTTTGTCACAACAATATATATAAGCATCACATAAAAAGATTATATAGTATATAAACATATATATGAGGTAATATAAGGAAGTATAATATATATATGAAGAAAAAACAAGCAAACAATAGGAACGGTAGGTAGGTAGGTAGGTCTGTCTCACAGTTTGGAGTACCCAGATAAGAATAGACAATAGTAATTACTAAAAATAGTAACACAGGGACATTGGACATATGGTGACTGTGAAGAGGCAAAAGTGTTTGAATTATTGATTCATCATCATCGTTGTCATCATCATCATCGAAACATACCCCTGAAAACCCAGTGAAATAATACCCATCACTAGACCTATCACACAACTCTCACTTGACCTGACCTTCCCATCACAAGACCTACTGACCAAACAAAGCCCTTATACAGTAAGGAGAAGAATACCAACACTGACATTCTCTAAATTCTGCTGAAGATGTTACCCAGCCTGGTAATGAAACGTTCAGAAACCAACCCACAAGCTCGGAGAACAAACCTCCACTCTCACCAG
The DNA here is from genome assembly GCF_028640845.1 of Ahaetulla prasina. NCBI lineage: Eukaryota > Metazoa > Chordata > Lepidosauria > Squamata > Colubridae > Ahaetulla > Ahaetulla prasina. The sequence goes on along the minus strand of NC_080539.1, from coordinate 278,306,078 downwards.
TGAAATACTCTCCAAAATTTACAGAAACCAAATAGTGCCACTGACTATGTAACTAGAGAGTAGTAAAGAACAGGTTAAAGCAAGTGGTTTTTCTCTTCCACTGACTGAATCTTGATTTCTTCATCCTTGTTCATTTGGCCTGCAAAGGTCAGTAAAAATGAGCCATATTGGGAATTGTATAAATTTGACTGTCGACAATGGCTACTCCAGAGATTAATGTAGAATATATTCATGAAAAATAGGGTTTTCCAAGCATATTATAGTGTCAGCCCTGAGGAGCAGACCAGATAGGAAACACAACCAGTTGAGCTAATTCTATTTTATTGTAAATCTGCAGTGACAGAACTTTGCAAGTGTGAAAGTTCATTCCTTTCCCCCATCTCCTTTTAGAGATAGTTTCTTCTGAGTCTCTTGCCCTATCCATTATCAAACTGCAGGCTATGCTATTTCTTATTTCACTGTTCCCTAAGCCGTATCTCTTTTCCCCAGTCTACTAGGTCATTTCCACATATATTAATATACTGTAGTTTCCACATTTCTTGGTTCTTTAGAGGTCTAAAGTCTTGGAGGATGCTTAGAAATATGCTCTCTTTGAAAGAGGGCAAAAATAAGCTCAAAGGACATCCTGTGGGTAGAGGGAGTTTCAGGTAGATAACACTGTGATGAATTAGTGCTCTTTTTATGTTTATGTTCTCTATGTCAGCTTTTTTGTGAACGGGCAAGCCCTTTTAATAGACATTGTATAACAATGCTAAGAACATGTTTTCCCAATTCCAAAAATGCCCATCATCCTATAATGGCTGGGGATTTATGTCTATTTAAACATAAATCCCATTGAGTTAAAGTGCAAGTGGGCGTACATTTGCAATTTGAATTGTATGTTCATCACTAAAGGATTTATTTTTAAAGCTGTGCTAATCTTGTCTGTATTAATTTAAATAAATAAAATACAAAATATACAGTGGGCCACAGAATACATTCTTGATCTATTTTTATTAGATCCTAAGGTCTAAAATTGCTGCAAATGCAACGTTGACATCAGGCAGAATGAAAGCTTGCTCAATCTGACAAAAGCATGAAAGAGTTGTTTTGATAAACTGCACCATTATTTTACCAGATAATTTAAATGTCATATTTTACCTTCATTATTGTTGACAGAAAGTATGTGGATGAGGGAATACATTATAGTTTTTCATGTGAAATTCTGCTGGTTTTTTTTTAGAAGTTGAGAAAAAGCACAGAATTATGAATTCTAAAATGTTGAAAGCAACCTTGCTAATTTCAGCCATGGAATATGATGACAAGTTTGTTAAACACCCTTCATAAAGAAAGCAGTACCTTGTATCATGTACTACATATAGACAAACATTGTATATATTATTTTGCAATATTTCCAGGCATGTATTTTGGCACAGACTTCAAACTAATACTCAAGTGTCACTAGTTGGCAGAAACCCATTTTGTATTCCCAATTTATAATATTACAGATGACATGGACCTGCTTATAGAAACATCCGTAGCCTAAAAGTATCAGTCAATTTTAAGAGAGGGAAAGAAGACAGTGAAAGGAGCAGGTAAAGACAAAGGTAAAGATTTCTCCTCTGCAGTACAAATCCTGCTGTCTGACTTTAGGGGATAGTGCTCATTTCCATTTTTTAGCCAAGGGAGCTAGAGTTGTCCAGAGACATTTCTATAGTCATGTGGCCAGCATGACTATATGCCAAGGCACATGGAATGCATCTTTTCTTTTATGTACACTGAGAGCATATGCACCAAGACAAATTCCTTGTGTGTCCAATCACACTTGGCCAATAAAATTCTATTCTATTCTATTCTAAAAGCTCCAGGCCCAGACAAGATAACCCTGCTTACTTAAAAGTCTGTGCTGACCAATTGGCCCCCATCTTCACCTGTATCTTCAATAAATTGCTAGAGATGTGCTATGTTCCTTCTTGCTTCAAATGCTCTACTATCATCCCAGTGCTGAAGAAGCATATATATGTTACATTAACCAGGAGAGTACAGTGCTAATACAGAGTAGTAATTTGACTGCATAAGATTGCTAGCCCTGTTTGGTTCATACTTGTGTGCTTCCCAAGGTGTGCCATGGGTGGGTGGGGAGCTAGCTCAGCACCAGAAAGAAAGACAAGCGGCTTTCCTGCAGGGCCCTTTCCCTCCACTGAAGCTGCCTTCCAAATAGGCATCACAACCAGGAAGGTCCAGTACCAGCAGGATTCGTCCGCATGTTTGTTTCCCTACCAAAGTGGTACCTATTTATCTGCTCACATATACAAATGATTTCAAGCTACTAGGTGGGCAGAAGATGAGGCAAGTGACAGGAACCACCAGAGCAAAGACAATAAGCCACTAAACCACTGCACCCCTCCTCTAGGTGCGCTTTTTTAAAAAAGGAAGGGAGTCTCCATTTCATCCTTGTCTTTTGGGAATTGTGTTTTCTCCTCTCCAGCCTGTTTTGAATAGGAAGTCCTGATAGGTCTAATGGACTGAATGATGCATGTAGTCAGTGTAAGTCTTAAAGCATCAACATATTTTTCTTGTTTGTGCAGAAACCTAAAACAAGAGAATCTGACTTTAATGTTAATGAAGAGTAGTGATGCTTTTGCTCATATAAAGTCCAAAGCCCTCCTTCCATATCATTTTCAAAGCATGTACAGCCCTGGTAGTTGTTGTGTGAGTTGAGTCACTCCAGTATCAGAAATTCCTTGTTCTATTGACCTGCAACATACTATACTTTACTAGTATAGGAGCTAACTCTGTAGGAAAAAAACATCAGGGGCCTACGTGGTGAGCTTTGAGATTTATCCCAGGAAATAACCATAGCTTTGTAAGTATGCATTGCAAAGACAGTTGCATTGTGCTGTCTTTGAATTTGTTACAAGATCCTTCCATGATGATCCATGTGCAACTAGGAGTTCTGCTTTGCACATGGAAGCCTGGCATGGTCCATTGTCCAAATTCATAATTTCAAGAATGCAGTATAGTGCTCTTTAGATATTTGTCTGAGATACACTGAGACTTATTTCATGCATTTGGATCTATTTTAGATAGAGGAAGGCTAACTGGTTCTCCTCCTCCTCTTCACTATCTCCTATTGATCTTATAGTTAGACTAATTTTGAAATATATTGGATATGCTGAATATACTGCAGTATATTGAAAGCATTACATTATTTTGAAACACTGAAAGGTTCCCAAATTGTATGTTTACATGACGCTTGATTTATAGAGCTGTTCCATATCTCCATCTCCTATTACTTTGAAATGTACAGCAATAGGAAGTTGCCTTTAAAAATTAGGTCACTTCTTTAGGGGTCTGATTATAGGTGTATAACTTTAGGCTGTCATGTTGAAGAGATTGGCCTACATTTTGAAGGACAGACAGAAAAACATTTCTAAAAATACCTCTTCCCTTTCTTATTTAACCTTTCTCTCTCTGCTTTCGGTTAGAAATTGGTAATTTTAACAATGCAGAAAGACTGAAATAAAAACCTTAAAAAATCAGTTCTTCCTTCCTTCCTTCCTTCCTTCATATATATATATATATGAATATGTTTTCTACATATATATATATGTGTATATATATATATATATATATATATATATATATATATATATATATATATATATATATATATATATATATGGGTGTGTGTGTGTGTGTGTGTATGTATATGCATATGTATATATATGATATATGTATATATATATATATATATATATATATATATATATATAAGAAATATGTATATATTTGCACTGACTTTCTAGAACAGTATTTGCATGATACATTGCCAGATAGTAAATACCAATAAGTTTGCCACCTGTGCAGTTTAGAATATAACTTTGCTGGAGACATAATGTTCCTAAAACTCCCAGAGAAAGGATCAGTGGTGGGTTTCAAATTTTTTTTACTACTGATTCTGTGGTGTGGCTTGTTGGGCGTGGCTTGGTGGGCATGGCAGGGTAAAGATACTGTAAAATCCCCATTCCTACCCCACTCCAGGGGAAGGTTACTGCAAAATCCCCATTTCCTCCCGATCAGCTGGGACTTGGGAGGCAGAGAATTGATGGGGGCAGGGCCAGGCAGAATTTTTACTACTGGTTCTCCAAACTACTCAAAATTTCTCTACTGGTTCTCCCGAACTGGTCAGAACCTGCTGAAACCCACCTCTGGAAAGGATAGATTATATAGCCCATTAAATTTGTTATCCTATTAACTTATGGGAGATAATAGATACTTGCTTAACCTTTTTCAATTACATTTTATTAACTTGTATACTGTTCATAAAAATACAGAACTTTTTTATACATGTAGTCATAAAAACATGAAATCTGAGAATGTAATACTTGGGAGAGATCTTGGAGATTATGTAGTCCAACTCTCTGTCCAGCACAAATATCCAATGTTCTAGAAAAATGGCTATCCGTCCTCTGTTTAAAGCAGAGTTCAAGGGAGTCTCTTCCATCATTGAAAAAAATGTTATCTGATGTCCAGTTGAAAACTTTAACATATGTGAACTTAAGCTTCCATGCTGGATGGGGAATTCTAGGAGTTGAAGTCCACATAGCTTAAACTTGCCAAGATTGAGAAACAATGATCTAAATAATTGTTCTTCGGATTCTTGACGATATTTATCAAGTTGCCTACAGTTTTCACTTCTTCAAGCTAAACACACCTACAGTGGTCTCTCCAACTTTTGTCTCCCATAACTGTTGTTATCTTGATTGCTATCCTCTGGACATTCACCAATTTGTTAATGTCATTCTAAAATATATAGTGACTGGGACTAGATTTGGTGTGGTTTGACTAACGCAGAACAAAAACAGTCTTCCCTGGACCTTAATCATCTGTTAATGCTGCCTAAGATTCAGTATAGAACCGGTAGTAAAACCGGCAGGAGGCTCCGCCCACTGACCTGAACGTCATCAAAAGTGATTTGCACATGTACAGAAGAGCGTACGCGAGAGAGAGCAGGCATGATGCAAACCAGTAGTAAAGGTAAGTAGAACCTACCCCTACTAAGATTACATTTGCTTGTTCCTTCATTTGGGGGTGGGTGAGCAGAAGAAATAAGTAATTCCCAAGAAATAAACTATGTTCATGGGATGACCACCTCTTTGTTTTTTCAAAACCCCACTGTCTTTGAAATCTTGCCCCACCACCTCATAGTTATACCCAAATATCCTCACTGACTTCACTGGGCACATGATATATCCAGTGAAATGTTTGCCTGCTCTGTCCATTCACATGTATTCAAATTTGCAGAAGTCTATACCGGGCAGTAACTCCACTCTTTTTAAGGTCTACCTTTAGCAGTGTCAATAAACCACTTTATGCTTCAATGTAAAGAGAATACACCTGGGAAGGGAAGGATCAGCATATTTTCCTAGCATCCCCTTCTTCACTCTTATATATGCACTTGATGTAAAGTAATGTCAGGTATATGGTTGATAAACTATATCTCTAAATTATACTTTAATCTTGTAGCTGGAAATGAATCATGTCTAAAATCAACAGTATACAAAATGAATTTTTACTGGAATAAGGGTTTGCATCAGAAAACTTCTGTTGTGAATTCCTTTCTTATTTAGACATTAAACCTACACTACCTATAGCCTATGGGCTCAGTTGCCTATCTCAGATCCAAAACCCAGAAGAAACTAATTTATGCTGTAGAAAACTTGGCCTGCTTTTTAAAAAAATCTCTACGAGCATGTGCACATGTCTCATTTTGTGCCCATTTTGTGCACTGAATTGAAAATTCTCTGTTTTTAATGACAGCGCTATTCCAAATTATTAAAGAACAACTCGCATGTCTGGGATATGCAAGCTCAGTCTCAATGTTCACTGTCACAGTTAATCAAACTGATATTTGCCAAAATATCTTTGCTGAAAGTGTCAGTTGTGAAGACTCATCAAGACAAGTGAGTCTGCTGTTTGCAGAGCAACAGATTCACAGTGGCAGCTTGAGATCTGAAAAATAGTGAAACTTGAAGATAGTTCCAGTGGACATGATATCACCCTGGCAAAATGAAGATTTGAACAGGGAATGAAAACTGCAGTCAGATCTGTGAAAATTCTGTGGTTCCCTACAAATGAAAGAAAAACCATAGAGTTTGAGACTTACTTTTCTGAAAATCTAACTCTCACATACAATAACATAGTAACTGTTTGTGCAAGGCTTTGGATTTTATTTAAAAGCACTGCACACCAGAACAACTAGACACAAGAACAGTTTTTTCCCGAAGGCCATCACTCTGCTAAACAAATAATTCCTTCAACACTGTCAAACTATTTACTAAATCTGCACTACTATTAATCTTCTCATCGTTCCCATCACCAATCTCTTTCCACTTATGACTGTATGACTGTAACTTTGTTGCTGGCAATCCTTATAATTTATATTGATATATTGACCATCATTTGTGTTGTAAATGTTGTACCTTGATGAACGTATCTTTTCTTTTATGTACACTGAGAGCATATGCGCCAAGACAAATTCCTTGTGTGTCCAATCACACTTGGCCAATAAAAAATTCTATTCTATTCTATTCTATTCTATTCTATTCTATTCTATTCTATTCTATTCTAAAAGAGGTTTTGGAGCACGAGGAGACACAACATAGTACCTGTTTGCAGCTCAGCTGCATCTTTTTGTAGAATCATGTTGCAAATCTGAAAAACTGCTGTGTGACCCCAGGAAAAGATGCAACTGTTTTAAGGATTTAAACACCATGCACACAATCCAAAATAGGTGCTGGGCTTAGGCAGATGCCAGGAGTTGAGACTCATTCAATGGCGGATGTGCATGCACACACATAAACATAAGCTTACTGTGAAGGACGACTGATATTTGTTTGCCCTAAGTTTGACTAATGGTGGATTAAACATTTCATGATGGTCCCTTAAGATGTGCTGCTTCTTTTGAAATTGCTAGCTTGCTAACACTGCTTCTTCCTAGCCTCATCTAGCCACTTTCCAGCTGCTTGATGTAGGTACCTGAAATGCTACAATAAGTAACTGGTCAGCATTTCCATTCAGTAGAGGTTGTACCGATAGCTGAGTACATACTGGAATAGTCAGATAATTGTTCTGGTATACATCTATATAAACCAATTTTGTCGTTAAATTGGCTACATGTTGGAAATTCTACTGGGTTGGAAATTGAATGTATCATTTATAACTTGGGAGAGGAGAGCTAAAAGGCCAGTTCTGGTAAAACTAATCCATATAATTTGTGTATACCATGTCTTTCCCAAGTGACGGTGGTACCAGGCTTGACTTAAGGAATGTAGACCAGTTTAGATCTCCTGATGTCAGTGATTTGACTTGAAGGCTGAAGCTCAGCAAAGAAACTGTCAGTACTTTCTTGATCAGACAAAAACAGGCATCTTTAAATTGGACATGGTCCAGTGGTGGGTTGCCCCCAATTTGAACCGGTTCTAGTAAAACCGACTGGAGGCTCTGCCCACTGACCCGGATGTCATCATAGGCAATCTGCGCATGCGCACGCTCTCTTTGGGAACCGGTAGTAAAGGTAAGTAGAACCCACCCCTGACATGGTCAATCAAGAAAATATTTTTCCTATTTCTAGTGAAATTACATTGCACTCCTTTATTTACTTCTGTGCATGAAGAAAATCCTTGAGCTTCACTCAGTCCAAGGTAGCTCACCAGGTCAGCAAACACAGCCTGAATCCAGTCCTGCTCTATATTTGTAATGTGCCAAAATAAATCACATATTGTACTATCTTGTACAAGGGCCGTGATAGCTCAGGCTGTTAGAAGCCTGTTATTAGAACACAGCAGCCTGCAATTACTGCAGGTTCAAGCCCGGCCCGAGGTTGACTCAGCCTTCCATCCTTTATAAGGTAGGTAAAATGAGGACCCAGATTGTTGGGGGGGCAATAAGTTGACTTTGTAAATATACAAATAGAATGAGACTATTGCCTTATACACTGTAAGCCGCCCTGAGTCTTCGGAGAAGGGCGGGATATAAATGTAAATAAAAATAAAAAAAATAAAAAAATAAATCTGGTCCATAATACAAACCAACCTCCCAGAATCCCAAAATCAAGGCAAAAGTTAATGAAAGACAAACATTCCCAATAACTCCTTTCCTATATAGTGCAATATATAGGAAAGTACAACATTCAGTCCTATAAGTTAATTACAGCTGCACTGGAAAGGGAAGAAAAAGGACTGTTTCATTTAATAAATTTAGAAACAGCTGGTTAGTTTTACCCATTACTTTTGTGCAGAACATCAGTTGAGCTCATGCAACTATGTCTTTTTTTTTTAAAAAAAGCTGTCCTTCCTCTGCTACCTGATAGCTACTAATTGCAGCGACTACATTTCTGAATTGCAAATTTTCTGCACTGATAAAAACTTTGATTGCCTGTCAGCTACACATAAGGAAAAGATCACCAGTGCTAAATGAGGTGTTCCACGCTTGGATAATAATGCCTAATGAATTATTCAGAAAAGAATGCTTGAATGAAGCAAACAATTTGAAGGGTTACTAGCAGCCGTAACAGTTCAACAGCCAAAAGAACAAAAGTATCATCCTGAAAATTACACTAATGATTAAAAAATGCGTATTAATTTTACATTTGGAGAAAAAAGAAATGCCAATCTGATTTTAAAGGTTAATCATTATTTTTTTTCCCAAGTAATGCTCTAATATCTGGGGGAAAAACATTTATCAACATTTTGGGATATGTAATATTTTGATATAATATATTCATATCATTTTCTACGCATTAAAAGAAAAGAGGAAAAATAAACTCAAGGGAAGAAAAAGAACATAAAGTAGTGAATGCACTTGTGCATATTAAAAATCAATGAAAGATATTTTGCAGTCTTCAAGAAAAGCTTGGTGTTGACCCTAAATGTCTATAAATAGCCCAAGGCCTGCATCAAAATCTCTGAAAAACTTTCCTTTTAATGTAGTAATTTCAGTGTTACCAGGATTCTCTCAACTATATTCTCAAAAGGCTGGCAGGGCAGAGGTAAATCATATTTTATGTGATATAAACATATTTATATCACTGCCATAATTAGTCACTCATTTAAAGGAAGCTTTTGAATTTAGCTCTTTAAAATGTAGATGGAACTACTGACTGTAATGGCAAGCTGCTGGTTAAAAAAATAAAATAAGAAAGGAAAGAATGATTTAAATTTCACAAATGTCCAATGCTGACACATTTACAGCTTTCATAAAACATACATTTCTCCCATCCAAAGTGTTAATTTGTTTTGACAAATGTTTCTGAGTTGCCAAATAACTGAGAAGAAAAGGCCAATGGAATGTCTTGTCAATGATTTTAATTAAAAATGTGCTTTAAAAACATATCTCTCTTCTGCTAATTTAAAAATGGCAAGAAGTGCTAAGCTTGAAGTTTTGTAACAGACATTTTTTTTCAAATTATAATATAAGTGTAACATTCCTATGGGGTGAAAGAGGAAGTACAGGATCTGAAAACAGTATTTACATTAAAAAAAAAAGCTTACCATGGAGATTTTACAGCTTGGGAGATTTGGGCATTAATTGCCAATTAGTGATTTTTTAAAAATTATAAAGATATTGAATATTAAGATAATCCTTCTTATATCTGGCAGTGGCACTAGATGGTGGGCAGAAGGAATGATTTCATGAAAATATGAAGGACCATCCATTGAGGTCATTGATAATTAATCCTTTCTCTCCAGGGCAACCTATCAGTAGGTTTCCATTGCTGTCTTTCTGATGTCAGCAACAGAAGCTGATAATCATATTCAAGTCATAATTAAAAGAAAGAAGCAGGTTGACTAGTTGCCACTGAGAATGCTATTGAACAGTTTTAGTAGGTGTTGCAACAATGCATTTAATAGGGTTGACATTAACTAAAAAGAGAAAATAGGTCTTTTACCCAGCATTTTTCAAACTTGGCAATTTTAAGATGTGTAGACAGCAGGTCCCAGAATTCCCTGGGCACATGGTCTAAGAAATCCTGGCATTGTAATCCGCACACCTTAAAGCTTCCAAGTTTGACCAACACCCCCACCCCACCTTTTCAGTATTTCTTAGATTCACTTCTTTAGTTTATCCGGGTTCCAGTCTCTGCATAGTAAAACAACCGTCGCTTAGGAGGCAAGAGTCTCTAGAAGTAAGAACTTGGAATCGAGAGACAGCAGAAGTCTGAAGTGAGCTAAAATTTGGATGTAATAAAATGTAGTTCCTAATGCAATTATTGTTAAACATTTCATTTAGTTAATCTATGTTATATCAGCCATCAAAAAAGGACACTGAAAATGATGGCCATGTATGGATAGGCCTCTTGGAAGGCTATTTATTTATTTATTTATTTATTTATTTATTTATTTATTTATCCCATCCCGTCCCGTCCCGTCCTGTCCCGTCCCATCCCATCCCATCCCATCCCATTTATTATATTTATATGCTAATTTATTTATTTATTTATTTATTTATTTATTTTTTCAAATTTATATACCGCCCTATCTCCCTAAGGACTCAGGGCGGTTCACAGGCAGTTAAAATACATATAAGTACAGATTAAAAACAACAATTAAAAAACTTATTCTATTGCCCAAATTTAAAATAGTATAAATAATAAAAACCCCTTAAAACCCATAACTTTAAAATCTAATCCAGTCCCGCGATGAATAAGTATGTTTTAAGCTCGCGACGAAAGATTCGGAGGTCCGGAAGTTGACGAAGTCCTGGAGGGAGTTCGTTCCAGAGGGTGGGAGCCCCACAGAAGGCCCTTCCCTGGGTGTCGCCAGGCAGCACTGCCTAGCTGGCGGCACCCTGAAGAGTCCCTCTCTGTGAGGCGCCTGGTCGGTGGGAGGTATTTGGTAGCAGTAGGCGGTCCCGTAAATAGCCCGGCCCTATGCCATGGGCGCTTTAAAGATTGTCACCAGCACCTTGAAGCGCACCGGAAGGCCACAGGTAGCCAGTGCAGTCTGCGCAGGATAGGTGTAACACGGGAGCCACGAGGGCTCCCTCTATCACCAGCGCAGCCGCATTCTGGACTAACTGAAGCCTCGGATGCCCCTCAAGGGAGCCCCATGTGAGAGCATTGCAGTAATCCAGGCGAGGCGTCACGAGGCGTGGTGACCGTGCATAAGGCATCCCGGTCTAGAAAGGCGCAACTGGCGCACCAGGCAAACCTGGTGGAAAGCTCTCCTGGAGGCGGCCGTCAAATGGTCTTCAAAGACAGCCGTTCATCCAGGAGAACGCCCAGATTGCGCACCCTCTCCATCGGGGCCAGTGACTCGCCCCAACAGTCAGCCGAGGACTCAGCTGACTGTGCGGGATGCCGGCATCCACAGCCACTCTGTCTTGGAAGGATTGAGCTTGAGCCTGTTTCTCCCCATCCAGACCCGTCGGCTTCCAAACACGGGACAGCACTTGATAGCTTCATTGGGGTGGCCGGTGTGGAAAAGTACAGCTGGGTGTCATCAGCGTACAGCTGGTACCTCACACGAAGCCACTGATGATCTCACCCAGCGGCTTCATATAGATGTTGAACAGAAGGCGAGAGAATCGACCCTGCGGCACCCACAAGTGAGGCGCCTCGGGGCCGACCTCTGCCCCTGTCAACACCGTCTGCGACCGGTCGGAGAGATAGGAGGAGAACCACCGATAAACGGTGCCTCCCACTCCCAATCCCTCCAACCGGCGCAGCAGGATACCATGGTCGATGGTATCGAAAGCCGCTGAGAGGTCTAATAGGACCAGGACAGAGGAACAACCCCTATCCCTGGCCCTCCAGAGATCATCCACCAACGCGACCAAAGCCGTCTCCGTGCTGTAGCCGGGCCGGAAACCGGACTGGAACGGGTCTAGATAGATTTCTCAGAGTATTGCCCTACACCTAAGTGTCTTGGTGAGACACTTGATAAGACACTGCCTGAATACTAAGGCTAAAGTCAGTATCAGGAATAACATTATCAAAAAATTGATAAATGATACGGGGGGGAGGGGTCTAGATACCCATGCTGCGAATATCAGCTCTGGCCCTGAGTATTTCTGTAGCAGAGTATGCCACACCAGTACGGAGTGGATCCACACATGTGAAGCAAGTTGACATTGCTGTCAATGAAGCAGTACACATAGTAACAGGATACCTTAAATCCACACTAATTGAGAAAATGCATCCTCTTATTGGTATCCAGGATTAGGAGAGAAGTAGCAGCAGATGCCAAGAGAATCAAACAAGAGAACGATCCTTAGCATCTTCTGCATGGATATGTGTATCAAACTCATCAACTGAGATCTAGGAAGAGTTTTATGTCAAGAACAAATATTCTTAAAGGCACGCAGGAGCAAAACCAAATTAGAAGATGGAGGAAAGAATTTATGGAACAAGGAATAATCCCAGAAGAAAACATGGTTGAGGGATCTGATCTCCCCTATGTTACTTGGAGGACATTGATGGTGGGAGTGCCTAAATGTAAGACCAATAAGCTCAAATGGAAATTGGTGTAGGACAGTGATGGCGAAACTTTTAGGCACAGAATGCCCAAATTGGAACACACCAGAGCACCAGAAAACCGATGACCAGTTGGCTGAGCTGGGGTGACAGTGTGCGCGCCCACAGAGTGGGCTCTGTGTGCCACCTCTGGCACGCATGCCATAGGTTCGCTATCATGAGTGTAGAATAACATGCTATGCAAATGTGGAGAGATTCAGAGTACAGCCCATTTGTTGGTCTGTTGATTACTACCAGTAGAATGGATCAAAGCTGATTTGTTTTGAGCTGATGATAAAGCCAATAAGGTGGCCTCATTTTGGCAGTTTAAAGTTTGAAGAAAAAAAAAGGGTTTGCAGAACTCGGTAGCCCTCAGGCTGGACTAAACACAGCAAGTTGGAATCTTTTGGTGAAGTGTCCCTGGATAGGGTAGCTTTGTTAAAAAGAATACTTTTTAATCTGAAAGGGAATTTTTAATATCGCTGCAAAATAATAATAATTATTATTATTAGTATATGGTCAGTGCATTTTGATGTAATTTAATTTACACCAATTTCTGATTTTTACTTAAATTCAATGTCTCACTTTCTGGAATTCATCTTCTGACAATCCACTCAGAGGCCAAGTGTGACTCTTGACTCAGAAAAAAGTTGCATATCCTGAAAGTAAACAGAATCTGATGTGATAAAAATCATATTAAATCCCACTTAATCCAAGCTTTAAGCATTAATCCAAGCTTCAATCAAGGACAAGCAAATAAGAATTTCATAATAAATGAAAAGTTTAGGGATGACCTCTCTAAAATCAGGAAACAGTTGTATTTAGAAGTAAGAACCACCATGATAAATGTGCTGATTGAAGTGCCATGATTTGATTAATTCAAGTGGAAAAGCAGAAATTAAAAAAATTGTGATACTCATAAGTGATCTATTGTATAAAAAATAGAATTAAAATATGAATACATTCCTGGGCAACTCTGAACCATTATCAACTATGCTAATATTTCACCAACTAGAAACAATGGACTAGAAGAAATCATGTTGTTATTATTTTTTTGCCATTGATGCACTGAAGTGGAAAAATTGGAATGTAAGATCCAAGCAATTTGAATATAGGAGATTTTATTCAAGAGACTCAATTATTAGATTTTAGGACAAATGGGAGAGATTATTGTCTTAGAACTTTTGGGTCTGTTTGAGTTACAGAATTAAAATCCAAGCATATCAGTGGTGGGTTTCAATTTTTTTTACTACCGGTTCTGTGGGTGTGGCTTGGTGGGCGTGGCATGGTTTGGTGGGCATGGTTTGGTAGGCATGGCAGGGGAAGGATACTGTAAAATCTCTATTCCCACCCCATTCCAGGGAAAGGTTACTGCAAAATCCCCATTTCCTCCTGATCAGCTGGGACTTGGGAGGCAGAGAATAGATGGGGGCAGGGCCAGTCAGAATTTTTACTACCGGTTCGCCAAACTACTCAAAATTTCTGCTACCGGTTCTCCAGAACTGGTCAGAACCTGCTGAAACCCACCTCTGAAGCATATACTTGAAGAGGTGATAATCTACAGAAGAAAGTGCAATGGCTCAAGCAGATTACCTTCTTCTGAATTCTCCAACGAAACCAGTGAAATGTTTCAAATTAATATTACAAATTAGAAGACAATTCTGGAACAATGTAATATTTTCATATGTAGCTTGATAGATGGGTTAAAGCTGAAGTATAAATACATACTGTAAATCTATAACTTTTACAAAGATGTATAAAAACAATCAGATGTGATTTAGCATAGCTCTCACATATTTTTGCTAAATTAAATCATGTGTAATTTCTGGATGAAAGTTTCTTCATAAAAAGTGTTACCTGAAGCCTTTTTTCCCTTGACCTCAATTTGCTTGGATTTCCCAGTTTCATTACATTCCATATTTTAATCAGAAGCTATGGGGAATAATGTTAGCTCTTCCCAATCTCAGTTTCTAGCCTCTCTTGAATTTAGTCTTTAAGTTTAAAGAGAGCAACATTTTTCTATCTCCAGCAGAAAAAGGTAATATCACTCCATGCATGAGTGTGCAGACCTGCCTCCCCTGTGTATTGTATTGCCGGTCTAGTATAACAGCCTGTTCTTCCCCTTCCCTGAATTTTTGCGCTTATCTTTCTGAAAGGTAGCTATATTTACAAGACGGGTGTATGTGTATCTCAGTTTCTTCTTGTTCCAACCCTTTTCATGCCAAATTGTGTTTTCTATTCCTCCCCAGTTCCACCACATCGTATTTAGAACCCAAGTCTTCATATTTCCCATTGTTTTCTAGACCAGAGGTCTCCAACCTTGGCAACATTAAGACTTGTGGACTTCAACTCCCAGAATTCCTGAGCCAGTAAAGCTGAGAGTTGAAGTCCACAAGTCTTAAAGTTGCCAAGGTTGGAGACCCCTGGTCTAAACTCTAGACAAAGGGGACTGAGATTTTTTCCTTTCTCTGGTTGGAATTCCTTTCTAGAGTATTTGAATGCATACAACTCTCTCAACTAATTTATACTCTTATGTTTAAGTCTCATTTGACACCTGCTGACGATTTATGGCAATCCATAGGGCAAAATGCAAATGCAGGATCCAATCCTTTTGTGGTTGCACATATGTCTCATCTTTTCAAAAGGCTCTATCTCATAATAAGTTAAAATTATAAAACTATTTTATAAATTAGTAGCTTTCTTTTGCACACTTAAGTGTAATCCTAGAGATGCTTGTGTAAGCTGGTGGGCCAAGGTTGGTTTTTTTATTACTGGCATTATCTCCTCCTGTACTAATGTCAGATACAAGCCATGACAAATAGCACCCCTAATTTATTAAATATAAAAGAATAGTTATTCTAATGGGAAAATTGCAAGACAAGTTAAATGAGTCTAAATGCTTGGAAGCATAAAGCACTCTATGGTAAAATTATTATAGTTGTTAAGGCATTGCTCTATACTTAGAGTGAAACTAAAGATTTCCTTGCATCTATCTAGGAATGAGCAATATGGGAATATCACTCGAAGAACCTACAATGAAAAAAAAAATCTTACAAGTAAGATTTATTTATTTATATTTAAAACCAAAATATACCAGAAAACATTTTTTCAGCAGTTGTTTTATTTTAGTTGAAAGATATCATTGCAACAATAATCCACCAATAATTATGCATAAAGCCAAACCATTTATATTTGTAGAAAATTATCTTACTGGATTAAGGGCAGAATGTAAAACATGCAATGTATTAGGTACATCTCAATATTCATATTGACGCCACTGCTTCTTATAAAGGAGCAGATACACGGTATAAAGCAGACCTTGGAGGTCTTCTAGTCCACCCTCTTGCTCAAGCAGGAGATCCTATACCATTTCAAACAAGTGACTGTCCAGTCTCTTCTTCAAAACCTCCAGTGATGAAGCATCCACAACTTCTGAAAGCAAAGCTGTTCCACTAGTTAATTGTCCTCACTGTTAGGCAGTTCCTCCTCAATTCAAGGTTGCTTCTCTCCTTGATTAGTTTCCATCCACTGTTTCTTGCCCTGACCTCTGGTGCTTTGGAAAATAAATTGACCCCCTCCTCTTTGTGATGATAAAGAAATGGAGAAAAAGTAAGATTTGATTCAGTTTTTCAATTGGTATGACAAGACAAAAATAGTCTCTCCTCTCAACGGCATCGTCTTCTGCTATTCACTTTGCCACATGCCCCAAATTGCCTGGATATAGCAATGATTGTGCTGTATAGTATAAGTGAAACTTGTTTTTAAATTGTAGACCCAAATGGTGAGCTTACAAAATCCCTAAAAATCTCTTGTTTAAAATATGGAGATTTCATTGTAAATAAATAAGTATATGATGCCATAGCACCATCAATAAATTAGTAGGTTTTCAGAAGAGGCTGAATGTAGAAACATGGAAGAATGAAAACATTTCTAACTACATTTTCTCCGTATCTTCATGCCACATTCATGTTAATCAATATCCATTTGTTTGAGAGTCCAAAGCTTTGAAACAGACCATCTAGTTCCTGTAAATGTTTGCAGTTATGATCTGTGTTATGATGTCATTTTTCTGGCCTTTCATGATTTAAATATCTTTTTTTTTTAAATTTGTGCAATTTTATGCTTGCCATACTAAGTGCAATGAACATTATTTCACCTTTTCTGTGTAATACATTTAAGTTGTAGTAAGTCAGCTTCATTACAGAACTGACCTACATTGTTATAGTTTTGCTAATTATTCTGGGTGTCACTTACAGAAATGTGCAATAGAAGTACTTGTTTGGACAGTATCTTTTAACAAAATGATGGAAACTGCAATATGAAAATTATTCTTCTCTAGTCCTCACTGCATTCCTCTTTTAGCTTTCCAGGTGATTATAATTTTTAATCAGAGTTTTCTAGGTAAAAATGTCATCTTTATTGTAACAAGCAATGAATTAGCAACTGGCTTGCTGATGTTTAAGGTATTCGTTGAAGTCAGCTGGTCATTATTGGTTTTCCAAAACATTTCCAGGTGTCTTCAGCTTTCATTTTCTGATTTTGATACATACAGTGTTTGCCACAAATGAATTTCTGAGATCATAGTTCTTTTGCAGTAGAGGTTGGAAACAACAGAATGCTTGCCTGTTACTTCCTTTTTGCATTAAATATTGATACTAAATGGAAGAGATATAAGAGAAATAAAAGCAAGTCAAGGAAAGGAAGAAAATCCCCCTCCCCAACGCTTTCAAGAGATAATCCTGCTTTGGGATTCCCCATTGTGGAATTTAAAGTTATCATTTTTAAACTTTGAAAGCTGAAACTATCTATAGTAGTTCTTTTCAAACTTGAGAACATCAAAATATGTGGATTGCAACTGGCTGGCTGAGGATTCTGGGAGTTGAAGTCCACACATCTTAAAGTTTCCAAGTTTAGAAAAACACTGATCTGAAGCACCATCATTAACATCATCATCATCAAGAGACAGTATTACAAAACAGACTGAGTATCTTTTTGGAAGAATGATCAGCTATTATTAGCTTACAGATGCAAGTCTTAAATAAGCTATCAATGACCAAATCCAGAATGTTTGGATATTCCCTCAATTTGGGGTTGGTTTATAGCTGATTGACACATCTACACTTGATTTTTCTGCTGAGTTTATTCTTTCCAATACTGAACAGAATAAATGAACAAAATAGCAGGGTTGGAAGGAACTTTGGAAGTCTTCTAGTCCAACCTCATGCTCAAGCAGGAGACCCTATACCATGTCAGACAAATGGCTGCCCAGTCTCTTCTTAAAAAACCTCCAGTGATGGAGCACCGACAACTTCTGAAGACAAACTGTTCCACTGGTTGATTGTTCTAACTGTCAGGAAATTTCCCCTTAATTCTAGGTTGCTTCTCTCTGTGATCAGTTTCCATCCATTACTTCTTATCTTGCCTTCTGGTGCTTTGGAAAACAGCTTGACCACTCTTCTTTGTGGTAGTCACTCAAATATTGAATCACTGCTATCATATCACCCCCTAGTAATTATTTTCATTAGACTACACATACCCAATTCCTGCAACCATTTTTCATATGTTTTAGCCTCCAGCCCCCCCAATTAATTAATTAATTAATTAATTAATTAATTGTTTTGATTTATATACCGCCCTTCTCCCGAAGGACTCATATAGCCAAATAAAACAGGAATATAAAAATTAAGAATATTATTAAAAGACTTATTCAATTTGGCTAACAGCTAAAATTAATAAAAAACTAAAACTTAAATTAAACTCAATTTAAAAAACCCCATTAAAACTATTAGGCCAGTCCTGCGTGACAAAACAAGAATGTCTTTAGCTCGCGTCTAAAGATCCGGAGGTCAGGGAGTTGACGTATCCCTGGAGGTAGCTCGTTCCAGAGGGCACGAGCTCCCACAGAGAAGGCCCTCCCCCTGGGGGTCGCCAGTCGACATTGTCTGGCCGACGGCACCCTGAGGAGGCCCTCCCTATGGGAGCGCACTGGTCGATGGGAGGCATTTGGAAGCAGCAGGCGGTCTCATAAGTAACCCGGTCCTATGCCTGACTGATAAATCTTCTTTATCAGTCTTCTTTGTATTCTTTTTATATTGTGGTGACCAAAATTGAATGCAGTATTCCAAGTGTAGTCTTACTAAGGCATTATAAAGCAGTAGTATCACTTATTGTGATCTTGATTTTATTCCTTTGTTAATGCAGCCTAGGATTTCATTGGCTTTTTTGGCAGCTGCAGCACACTCCTGATTTGTTTTTAAGTGGCTGTCCACTAGAATGGGATCACCAACCTTTTGGACCTCAGGGACCACTAAATTCATAATTTTAAATTCTTCAGACTACTAATATGATCTGCCTAATGACCGGCTGGGTGGGCATGGCTAAGTGGGCATGTAACTGGGTGGGCATGGCCAACTCGATGTCACTCACATTGAGGGGCGCCTCACCAGCCTCTCCTCGCCCCTCCCCTCCCAGCTACTCCTCACCTCCCTACCTGGCCCCAACAGGAAGCAGTTCTTGGATCTAAGCAGCCACCACAAGGAAGAGCTGGCAAAACAGCTGGCTCAATTAAAATTGGATCTGCCCAAGAAGGAGGCTCAGCAGAAACACCTCACTGAGGACTAGGAGCATAGGCTTTCCAAGCAGAGGGAAGACCTGCAGGAGTGCAAGGCCAGGTACCGGCGCCTGGAGCCTCAGTGGGCTGAGATGGTCAGCCAGTTCCAGTTCCATGATGCTGTCCCACTGGAACAAGGTCCTCCGGTTCTTTGCCACCAGCAGCACTTCCCTCCAGCCTTCGCCCAAAGCCCCACACCAGGAGGCTGAAGCAGACCCCAAGTTGGAATTTGTGCCCCCCTCTGACCCACACAAAAAGACCCCAAAGAGGGAGACTCTCTGCAGCAACACAAACGTTCATTACACGTATCTGGCAGAGGGACCATAGTTTGAGAACTCCTGATTTAGTGCAATATAAAAAATGCAAATAATTTTTCTGCGGACCACCAAAATTTTCTCGCGGACCATCAGTAGTCCACGGACCACCAGTTGGTGACCACTGCACTAGCACTCCAAGATCCCTCTCACAGTTACTGTTAATGAGCCAAGTTTCACCTAATCTGCTTCTCTTTCCACCCATCTCTTTCCTGTTTTCTCTTAGTAATAAAGAAAGAAATAACAAAACCATCAATTTGGGCTCATGAAAGGATTTTTAAAAAGGAGTAAATAACACATCTTTATTGCAGGCGTTAAGATTCCTGACTCACTCTTTCAACTCCAGAAACCATATACCTGAAATGCAGGATATAACTGCAAACAATTGCATATTTATTTATTATTTAACTGTTTATTTTATGAACAGTTACATATTTAAAATACAATGCATTCACTTTACATTAGAACTTGAACCAAGAATAAACAGCTGGTGGGATTAGAATGGAAACAGAGAACTGGTTTTTCTGACAGGGATAACCCAATAATTTTTGGAGGTCCCCAGGTCCTATATTAGAAATTGCTGTGCATGATAAATTACTTACAGATGAAGGTGTCTCGGTGAACTAATTCATAATTTGGCTTATTTTAGAGAATTTCCTCCATATATTGATTTGATAACCTACATTGTAATTGAATACATATACCCAGAAAGTCATGATAGAGGCCTAGCCATTTTAGTGCTGCATAGAGCTGACCTATGGATATTTAGTGTCCAGTTCTGACTGTTTGTGTGGTTAATACAGCAATAATATAATTGAGCAAAAATGTTAATCTAATCCTGTTGTTCCAGAAAATAGCTTTTATTTTATTTTATTTACAAAGATAAAACTGGCTAATATTTTGTACCTACTTTTGATTATCCCCTTCCTGCAAAAATCTCAAAGGTACTTTTTTCAAAAGGCAACTGTTGTCAACCCTGGAGGCCATCTTTTTCTTTGGATCTTCAGGGCTGCCACACTTAGTGCTGTGGGAAAACGGGAGTTGGTGGAGATATATAGCCATAATAACATTCCTTTCTCTGGGAGTCAAGGACGTTCAGCCTGCACCTGGAGAGGCATGACTGGGGGATCATCTCCAGTTGGGACAGTGGATTGATTGGATCATGTGATGGACATGTGGGTGCAGGGGAAGGGACTTTGACTTTCTTTAGGTGGGGAAAACCCGGGGCTTTCAGATTCGAGTTTTCCCAGATGTGCCAATATGAAATCTCTAATAAAATGGAATTTTGAGGACCTGCTGGCCTTGGAGTCTTCATTGGTTGTCAGGGTGTTACTTGGAACCCTGACAACTGTATTTCCTTGGATTTTTTTCTTTGAAAACATTTAACTTCTCATCCTTTGAGACAACCATGACCTGGATGATTGAGAATCTCCATAGACACTCCCTGCAAAAGCTCTGAAGAAAATATATGCTAAATGAAAAGAGAAAGAGAGGATTTATCAACCAAGGGTCCAAGGAATTGTGCCAGCAATCTTTATGGTTGGTCTCAGGTGCTGTTGATCCAAATTGTTTAACCACTCCTATGTCACTCCTAAGCAAGAATTTCAGGTTAATTAAAAGTGGTTAAAGAGCCCCAACAGCTTCCTTAGGCTCTGTTGTGCTGTGGTGTTGTGTCAGTAAAATAGAGATACAATGAGGTTTTGTAGTTTCCTTTTTGAAGACCCCTGATATTGCAAGAAAAACAAGAGAAGGAATAAGAGATCCATCTGCAAATATGAGCAAGATAGGGGAAACCGAATTAACGGATGCTAATTAAATCAGTGTTTTAAAAGAAAACAAAGTTCTACTTTGATGAAAGGTGAGAGAAATGATAAAATTCAGTGTACTCTGTAAGGGACAAAGGGAACAAAAAACAGACTTTTTAATGCTTTTTTTTGTTTAGAAAGAACAATTATCCCCACTTTTAACTCTAGGTAATAATTTAATAATGCTGGTTTAATGTTTAGTATTGCAAGAGTCCTTACTTTTATTGAACAACTGAAATAATCGTATATACATACTAGATTCCATCCTTGCTGGAAATCCAGTCAGTAGTTTCAATGTCTTACACTGGTCCTCATTATATTCTACTGAAACAAATTTGGTAGGCAATTTCAGGTATTCCTATGATATTTGTAAATATCATAATGTATTGAGGGATGTCAGAATTGGCCTAAGAAATGGGCAAGCAAGGCCCTTGCAATTGGGGTGACATTTAGGGGGCACCAGAAACAATTTACTTCTCTGGGGTTCATTGAGTATAAAGACTTCAGGGAACTTGAGAAATAATATTAATAATGATTGTTGGTGCTTTTCTGCCTGCCAGCAGTCTTAAACTCTAATAGCCATTTTTTTTAATTTACTGTGGATGTAATAAATTGTGCAATATCTTTTTTCTGATTATCATCTGAGTCTATACATTTACACAGGTAACTGTCAAACATTGATCAGTAGCTCTAATCAATTTGGTGGGGAGAACAGTGCAACACAGCCAAAATAAGTGGATGTAATTGATTGGTATGCGACAAAAACTTTGGAGGGCAAAGAAGAAATGAGCTGAATGAATTTGTTTAATCTTCAAAAACTGAGAATTTATTTGAATACTAAAAATAATACAATTCATTTATAGCTTTCATACACAAGAAACCTTACAAATGCTACAAAATATATTCCTAATAAAAAACATTACCTTACAGACGACCCCCATCCCGTCAAAGACCTTGGAGTTTTCATGTCAAATGATCTAAGTGCCAAAGCCCACTGCAACTACATAGCAAAAAAAGCTCTAAGAGTTGTAAACCTAATTTTGTGTAGCTTCTTTTCCAAAAACACCACACTACTAACCAGAGCATATAAAACATTTGCTAGACCAATTCTAGAATACAGCTCGGCAGTTTGGAACCCTCACCACATCTCTGACATCAATACAATTGAACGTGTCCAGAAATATTTTACAAGAAGAGTTCTCCATTCCTCTGAAAACAATAAAATACCCTATCCCACCAGACTTGAAATCCTAGGCTTAGAAAACTTGGAACTCCGTCGCCTTCGACAAGACCTAAGCTTAACTCACAGAATCATCTATTGTAATGTCCTTCCTGTTAAAGACTACTTCAGCTTTAATTGCAATAATACTAGAGCAACTAATAGATTTAAACTTAATGTCAACCGCTTTAATCTAGATTGCAGAAAATATGACTTCTGTAACAGAATCATCAGTGCTTGGAATACTTTACCTGACTCTGTGGTCTCTTCCCATAATCCTAAAAGTTTTATCCAAAAACTTTCTAGTATTGATCTCACCCCATTCCTAAGAGGACCATAAGGACACAAACGTGCCTACCGTTCCTGTCCTATTGTTTTTCTTTTCTTCTTCCTATATAGAATAGAATAGAATTTTATTGGCCAAGTGTGATTGGACACACAAGGAATTTGTCTTGGTGCATATGCTCTCAGTGTACATAAAAGAAAAGATACGTTCATCAAGGTACAACATTTACAACACAATTGATGATCAATATATCAATATAAATCATAAGGATTGCCAGCAACAAGTTATAGTCATACAGTCATAAGTGGAAAGAGATTGGTGATGGGAACTATGAAACGATTAATAGTAGTGCAGATTCAGTAAATAGTCTGACAGTGTTGAGGGAATTATTTGTTTAGCAGAGTGATGGCCTTTGGGAAAAAACTGTTCTTGTGTCTAGTTGTTCTGGTGTGCAGTGCTCTATAGCGTCGTTTTGAGGGTAGGAGTTGAAACAGTTTATGTCCAGGATGCGAGGGATCTGCAAATATTTTCACGGCCCTCTTCTTGATTCATGCAGTATACAGGTCCTCAATGGAAGGCAAGTTGGTAGCAATTATTTTTTCTGCAGTTCTAATTATCCTCTGAAGTCTGTGTTTTTCTTGTTGGGTTGCAGAACCGAACCAGACAGTTATAGAGGTGCAAATGACAGACTCAATAATTCCTCTGTAGAATTGGATCAGCAGCTCCTTGGGCAGTTTGAGCTTACTGAGTTGGCGCAGAAAGAACATTCTTTGTTGTCCTTTTTTAATGATGTTTTTGATGTTAGCTGTTCATTTGAGATCTTGCGATATGATAGAACCCAGAAATTTGAAGGTTTCTACTGTTGATACTGGTTGTCTAGTATTGTGAGAGGTGGAAGTATGGAAGGGTTTTTCCTAAAGTCTACCACCATTTCTACGGTTTTGAGTGTGTTCAGTTCCAGATTGTTTTGGTTGCACCACAAGGCTAGTCGTTCGACCTCTCGTCTATATGCGGATTCGTCATTGTCTCGAATGAGACCAATCGCTGTTGTGTCATCTGCGAACTTCAGTAGCTTAACAAATGGATCATTGGAGATGCAGTCATTGGTATACAGAGAGAAGAGAAGTGGGGAGAGCACACAGCCTTGTGGGGCCCCTGTGCTAATTGTACAAGTATTTGATGTGATCTTGCTTAGCTTCACCTGCTGCTTCCTGTTTGTTAGGAAGCTTGTGATCCACTTACAAGTCTGTTCCGGTACCTGTAGCTGGTTTAGCTTAGTTAGAAGAATGTCTGGAATGATGGTATTGAATGCTGAACTAAAGTCTACAAAAAGGACCCTTGCATAGGTCTTTGGAGACTCAAGATGTTGTAGGATGTAGTGCAGAGCCATATTAACAGCATCATCTGTTGATCTATTTGCTCGGGGTCTAAGAGCGGATTCGTGATGGTTTTCAGGTAGGAAAGCACTAGCCTTTCAAAGGTTTTCATGACTACAGATGTTAGAGCAACTGGTCTGTAGTCATTCAGTTCCTTGATGGTGGGCTTCTTCGGCACTGGGATGATGGTAGAGCGTTTGAAGCAAGAAGGAACATAGCACATCTCTAGTGATTTATTGAAAATATGGGTGAAGATGGGGGCCAATTGGTCAGCACAGACTTTTAAGCAAGAAGGAGTTATCTTGTCTGGGCCTGGAGCTTTTCCTGGCTTTTGTCTGTGAAATAGGTCCTGCACTTCCTTTTCTGTGATCACTAGGGGTTGTGAACCCAATGAAATGGGGTCAGTTGTAGGAGGCTTGGCTGTTGTTGGTGTGTCTGAGATGGGGGTTGTGGAGATAGGTGGCTGTAGTTTCCTTTCAAACCTGCAGTAAAACTCATTCAGGTCATCTGCCAGTTGTTGATTACCTTCAGCCTGGGAAGGAGGTTTGCCATAGCCGGTGATATTTTTAAGAGTTTTCCACATGTTTGCTGGTTCATTTGCTGAAAATTGATTCTTTAGCTTTTCAGAGTAGCTTCTTTTTGCTGCTCTTATCTCCCTTGTTAGTCATTTCTGGCCTGATTGTACAGCATTTTATCACCTTTTCTGTAGGCTTCCTCTTTGGAATGTCGTAGCTGCTTAAGTTTAGGTGTAAACCAAGGTTTGTTATTACTGTGTATT
The DNA here is from genome assembly GCF_028640845.1 of Ahaetulla prasina. Classification (NCBI taxonomy): domain Eukaryota; kingdom Metazoa; phylum Chordata; class Lepidosauria; order Squamata; family Colubridae; genus Ahaetulla; species Ahaetulla prasina. Next base: position 278,281,194 of record NC_080539.1, on the reverse strand, counting down.
CGCAAGTTCCTTGTAGGTACACATAGGTATACATACATATATATATATGTAGGTACATATATATGCTTATACCTCCTTATATTTACCCATATATGTGTTTATTTACTATATAATCTTTTTGTATGATACCTACATATATTGTTGTGACAAAATAAAATAAAATAAATAAATAAATAAAAAGAGCAATATAAATCAGAGAGAAGTACAAAGGATTCTCTCTCACAAAAATACTGTTTTCAAAACAGTATTTTTGTGAAAGATAGAGCCAACCCTTCAAAAGAGCCAGTCCTTCAATAAAGCCAACCCTTCAACTCTGATCCTATAGGGTTAAAATGAGAAAGTTTTTCATCAACAGTGATAGTGGCAGCATAAGAGTGCAACGGTGAGCTTAGGTGCATAATTTCCCTTTTATGTAATGTTGACTTATCTTTTTGTTCAAGGATTCTGGCTCCTGAAGAAGGAAAGGTTAAATAAGCTAATAGAATAACAAAAAAGAAACCAGAGAGGTTTTGTAGCCGGCATTTAGGATATGGAAATATACACAGACATCACATTTGATGATATAATGAGCTTTTGTTCTGTGTTGGAAGAAGAAAACTTTCTGATCAGATTTGGCACTGGGTGTGGAATCCTAAGCCTGCAACAAAAGTGTTTTTATATGACAGTTTGTGTCCGTATAGGGAATATGCTAGGCCAAGAATATAGCTTCACCCGGACTAGATGGTCTACCCTGGTGAGGGGAATGGTAACAAGCATATATGGGTGTCAGGTGAAAGGTAGAGAGAAAAAAGACTACCAGGGGTGGATCAAGCATATGTGATAAGAACATGAGGTGATACCAATATAACGGGTGCGACCAAAGGCCTTGGAAAGAGCAAGTAGGGAGGGGTGGTTCCGGACCATTGAGATGATCTGGAAGGTGTAACCAGCGGCCTTGGAAAGAACATCAAGGGAGAGGTTATAGTATATGGACGTGAGAAGCGGGATTGTGTGCTTGCAGTGGAAGGATAGAGGGTTTCACGGGCAGGACTACATTTGGTTGTGTGGTCAGTCACAACTATAATACATATAGTGTGTATGTGTGTATTATAATAATAATAGCACACAATTTTTGATAAGATTTCCATCTGTCAATTGCAAAAGATTCATAACTGCTTGGATCTACACACTTACTACACTGATCCTTACGACATCCTAGATTCTTGTAAATTCACCTGATACATATGAAGGCCCAGACCAACTAAAGAGCTGGCAGCTATGACTTCACATAGTAGTGAACCAATAATAATATATATTTTGTTCATACACCATACATCATGGTTCTATTGGCTGTTTTGAACGAAATGAGAAGTCGCAATTTGGGACCGCATTGATTTCAAACACCATGTTTTGACTTCTGCTTTAATTTAGCCAGCATAAACATGTTAATGTAGGGGCAGGACCAAGCTTGAATCCCATATAAAATCTCAACCAGATCATACTTTCCTGAAAGACTTCCTGAAAGTTGATATTGCTTTTGCCCCTTTTCTAAAAGTTCCGGTGAAGGATAAGATTATACTGGAATATTTCTGGCATGTCGGATGCCTTGAATTTTGAAACTATATTGAGTGAATTTCCCTAGTTTGTTCTTGTAGGGCTATATCCTCATTCTCTTGAGCCATTTACTTGCAGTTTAAAAGGGGCTATAAGTAATGCTTTGATTGAGAAAACCATTGGAACACTGGGAGTTTTTTAGCATCTCCATTAGAATTTAGACAGTTGAGCCAAGTGCTAAAAACAATGTAACTTCCAAAGTACGATATTATTTCCACCTTCTAAGCAGCTTAATAATGTATTTCAGGAAGCAATGCTTCCATTTGTAAAGAACATATAGAGGACATGAATGAGATGGTTAAATAATTCTTTACTTCCACTTTGTACCAAACCATATCTTTTTGTAGTACTACATTCCTCTCCGGCATACGGAATCTCTTTTTCCCAGTTGGGATGCAAAACAGAGTTGCTACTTTGCAAAGTCATTTTAAAGCATCTGTTACACTGCATTTATACTATTGTTGGAAGAAATGTCCATCTGGGTTCAGTTCCAAGTGGGAAGAAAGACACTGGAAACATGGAGACTGCTTGGAAAGATGGTTTAATGGTGGACAGGACCACATAGTTTGAGATTATGGGCAAAAAGAGCACATGGGTGAGAGAGAGAGATAGATTAATACCCACTCTTGGGCCCCACCTTGGAGCTTCCTGTTCCTGTGTAAGAAACGTATTCTGATTGGTTGTCAGATTCCCATGGGGCCATGCAGGGGTAACTTTGTAGGTTGTCTTGAATCTTGCTGAGTGATGCAATCTTCCCAGGTGCCATGTGGTGATTTCTGTTGCTGGGTAGAGGGCTAATCCTATTATGTCCTGAGGGTGAAGGGCTTTTGTGTTGTAGATAAGCTGGCCCAGCCTTTTGTCTTGTAGATAGGTTGGCACCAGTCTTTCTGGGGCTATTAGCAAAGATGGGGGCTGCTTTCGAAGAGCGTGTTTCTCCTTTTCTCATCCAGGGAGGTATAATATTCTGCCTTTTTAATATTTCCTAAAATATTTCATTCTTGTAGGAGAGAGGTGGGTGTTAACTTCCTACACTCTATAAGGTATAACATACTCGGATATTGCCACTCTCTGCTGCTTGCTCTCTTTTTGGTCTTCATAACTTGAACACATGTGTCTCAAAGATGGTTTTTTCATAAGCAAACTGGAATTTTTTGGGGGGGTTTTCCTTGAAGACATTTCACTTCTCACCCAAGAAGCTTCTTCAATTCAGAATTGAAAGAAGGAAAAAAACCAAAGTTGCCTTTTGAAAAAGCATATTTGGGACAACCATGTCCTGGATGACTGAGAAGCTCCATAGACAATCTTCAGCCATCAGCCTTAAATATACATGATAGACGACTATGATTCCCAGCACTCAAGGATTCAATAGAAATAATTCAGCTGAAATAATACTTTAGCTCCATTATCTGAAGTTAGTCTGTTAGTCAGCTTTGCTAGTCTGTTAACCAAAAATAAAACAAAACAAACTCACAAGGAATATTATGGCAGCTTAAATATATTCATAATGATGCACACTTTTGTGAACTTTAGTCCTCTGGTTCAAATGCATAAAGTTTATATTGAATTTTGTATGTGGGGAGGAGAAGAAATAGTAGACTTGAGATCACAGGGAAATGACACATAGAAAGTGCAAGGGTAATTACCTTATTAACAATGGCCATTCACAATTCACAGAGCAGTTGCTGGGTGATAACACAGTCATCTTTACACTGGTGAGCTGATTAACATATGTAGTGTGATTAAAAACTCTCCACACCTCTGTCCCTGTTCAGCATAGGAGATGGAGGTGAACCTCTTGAATTACAGTTCAGCTGTTTTACTTTGTAACCGTGTGGCCCCACCAAGAATGAACTTATTCAGATCAAATCCTTTTCTATTTATGGAAAAATATATTATCCAAAAGGCAAGTTTTTACGGTAACACTCCATTATAGGAAAGCTTCGCAAATTAAGTTATATTTATTCTTTATATTTTAGCCAAATTTCCTTTTACTTCAAGGATTTTAAATGGAAAACATTTAAAATGTTTGCTCAGTGCAATAACTCTTTTTTTTTTTTAGGAGATTACAAATCTAGTTCCTGTGACTATATCTCTACTAATCTATTGTTACTGGTTAATAGCAGTTTAAATCTCTAGCTAAAGGAATTCCAACGGGAAAAACTGCAGAAAAAATAATTGCTACCAACCTGCCTTCCATTGAGGACCTGTATACTGCACGAATCAAGAAGAGGTCTGTGAAAATATTTACAGACCCTTCGCATCCTGGATATAAACTGTTTCAACTCCTACCCTCAAAACGACGCTATAGAGCACTGCACACCAGAACAACTAGACACAAGAACAGTTTTTTTCTCGAAGGCCATCACTCTGCTAAACAAATAATTCCATCAACACTGTCAAACTATTTACTGAATCTGCACTACTATTAATTGTCTCATAGTTCCCATCACCAATCTCTTTTCACTTATGACTGTATGACTATAACTTGTTGCTGGCAATCCTTATGATTTATATTGATATACTGACCATCAATTGTGTTGTAAATGTTGTACCTTGATGAACGTATCTTTTCTTTTATGTACACTGAGAGCATATGCACCAAGACAAATTCCTTGTGTGTCCAATCACACTTGGCCAATAAAATTCTATTCTATTCTATTCTATTCTATTCTATTCTAAAAGAGGCTATTTACTGCCCTCCTGTTTTTGAATGATTTTAGCTCACAAATATAAATGCCCTTGTTGTTGTTGTTTTCCTTTGGAGTATACCTTTTATTCGATTATTTCTCAGCACCAACTTGGGCATATTGTCATTTTTCTCTTCACTGATAATCACAGCCATTCAATACACAACTGCATTAAAATCTTAATTTGTGTTTCTACGCTTGGTTATAGATAGAAATGGAACCTGTCAGTATTGTGTAGCAGGCAATGGCTTTCAAAGCACTGCAAATCATGTGGTGCTTACATGTTTTACTGTTTGTACTGCTTCATAATGTTCTAACACAATTTATCTATGTCCATGATCCCCTTAATAAAAATGTTATCACTCTGAAAATGTAGGAAAAAAGAGGCTTTGAGGCACCATTTCTGAGATATCCTTTTTCAGAGGCAAGTGTAAGGGCAGGTGAATATCCATGATGAGACTTTTATGTTGCATTATCAGGAATAATATATTTAGTAATTTGAGACTGACTTATTATGGCTGGTTTGTGGATTTAAATTAGCAACTGTTCAGAGAAATCCAAAGAGAGGGACCTAAAACAAAAAGTACTGTAATGCAGGGGTTGGTTCTACTTACCTTTACTACTGGTTCGCATTGTCTCCGCACGCGCATGCTCTTCTGTGCATGCGCAGAAGAGTTTTAATGATGTTTGGGTCAGTGGACGGAGCCTGTTTTACTACTGATTCTATAGAACCGGTCCGAACCGGGGGCAACCCACCACTGCTATAATGTTGATTCTCATCCACCTCTGATTCCATTCCCTTAGCTAGGAGTCTGAGGACTAGTAGCATTCTTGCTAACATAGGCCACAGTTCAACAAAAGGCTAATAGAATAACAGAGTTGAAAGGAACCTTGGAGGTCTTCTAGTCCAACCCCCTGCTCAAGTGGGAGACCCTATACCATTTCAAACAAATGGTTGTCCAGTCTCTCCTTAAAAACCTCCATAACTTCTGAAGGCAAAGTTAATTGCAATATTCATTGACTTCATTTTATTTAACAAAAGAATTATGGTAAACTCATGCGGTTAACTTCAGGGTGGGTTCATGTGGGTATTTAAATAATTTCAAATAATGAAACTATAGAAGAATAATTAATAAGCTCAAATGGGGATCAAAAATGCTAAACTGTACTCTTTAGCTATTTTTAGGCATATTATTTGGCAGTAGCATATGCTGCAAAGAAAAAAAATACGAGGTAGGTGAACAAGAAGCTCACCTGCCAGGCAGCATATGCTTTCCAACTATCAAGGCCAAGGGTTTTGTAGGGACTGGAGGCAGATGCTTCTCTAATCTTATGCACTATTCCAAAAAAACCCTAACACCTGTAGAACTCTGAATCATACAAGGAAAACTGGTTCCTGCAGACAGGTATTGATAATTAGGAGCATTTTGTTATGATCTATTCTTACTTTCCCCCAATTACCTGATATTTTATCAAGGTGTTTCCCCCCCCCCCCAATATGAGATTCCCTTTGCATTCATCAACTTTGTGGCACTAGAAAAGAAATAAAAATCAACTTGCACCTCAGATTTATACACCCTAGGCTGAACAATTGTTTTGTGACTCAGGTATTTTAAAGAGAACAATCTCTACCTGCATGTATATTTCTGACATGGCTCCTTTTTCATGGACTAGTCTTCTATATTGAATATATTATTTAGCCTTTTGAAATACATTTCTTTACTTCTGAATCTATGTCAGGTTTTAAATTAGGAGGTAGCATTTTAGAAAGCCAAATAATTGGTTTCACTATGGCACATCCTAGTGTATATTCATTACTGGCACATCCTAGATTGTATTCTTTCACCTCCCAATGATAAAGACCTGCTTTGTGGAGTGAGATGGGTAGCATATAAATTTAGTAAGTAAGTAAGTAAGTAAGTAAGTAAGTAAGTAAGTAAGTAAATAGGTAAGTAAGTAAGTAAATAGGTAAGCAAGCAAGCAAACAAACAAACAAATAAATAGCCAGCCAGCCAGCCAGCCAACCTACCAACCAACCAACCAACCAACCAACCAAAACTGTAAAATATATGTGTAGCAAGCGCATGCTACTTCTAACCACAAAATGCATCTTAAGCAAGTCTTCCATGGCTGCATCATTTCAGACTCCAAGTTGCTGTCTCTGACAACACTCCATACAGCTTAAATTTCCTGCACATAGAGTAATAGAATAAGATCTAGGCTTGTTTGTATGTGTGTGGAGATTTTCAAGAGATGAACGAAGAATTCAAATCTGGTACCATTCCGAAATATCTGTAGCCAATGGAAAAAAAAAACCCTCAACATGTGATTTTGCCTTTCAGAATCTGATTAAAATGTTCCTCACAAACTAAAGATGTAGACAGTTTCTCAAATAGGAGGAAGGAACTCACAAAGGCAGACTTGAATGCATAGGGGAAAAAGTGCTCAAACAAATCAGAACATCAACATAAATCAGTTTAATTAATATATGCTTGTGAGAAATTATATTTTTTTTATAAATATGGGTTTCTAACAATAATTGACAGCATTTGCTAAACTAATATATTATTCAATAGTTCATCAAGATACATGTGCAAATTCTATTGAACGTCTGATGTTCATGGCAAATGATAGTCAAACTAAAAATTATTCCACTATAGTTCATAGCTGTGATGACTTTATATTTTCCTTCCTTCCTTCCTTCCTTCCTTCCTTCCTTCCTTCCTTCCTTCCCTCCCTCCCTCCCTCCCTCCCTCCCTCCCTCCTTCCCTCCCTCTCTCCTAGATAAGTTCAACTAATTTTAATGCTGCAGGGCCAAATATAAGATTTAAATGCAGAACGATTTCCTGGACAATAATTATTTAAAGAATACAACACATTTAACATTCTCATGACTGTATCTACTGTCTTCTGAGCCAGTAGAGACTATCTGCAGAAACAATTCTTGCTATTCACCAAAATTGGTCTGAATTCTACCATTTCAACATTTGACCAAGGAGTCTGTGTTTATGTGCCTTCTGAAAATTAATAGAACACATTTCTGATCTTTAGCAGCAATCTGTATTTCCTCATTTGGCAAGATATATATCATAAACCTGGGATCATAGGAATATTTTTTCATGTTTTTAATAGAAGCATTTAAAATCTTCTGACAAGCAGAAATGCTGGCGTTGCTCATGCTTCCTTTTCATAACTGCTCAGCCTCAAAACCTTTGATGACTTCTGGGATTATGTTTTAAAGGTAAATTCCCATACATTTAATGTTTACCTTAAAAATATGAGATCTTCGGGGATGCATATATCATAGGGGTACACATATCAGGGAAGCACGTGGCTGGCTGATGCGAACAGCTAAAAGAACATTTAGCTGTCTCATGGTGTGTGGAATGACTATTTGATTTCATCTGTTGACATGGTATCTGCAGGGAATGTGTGCCTATAAGATCATTGTTGCCTGTTGGTTCTACACAGGCTCTGCACTTGTGCTTAGGAGCTCTACAGGATTCCTGATGGTGGAAATACTCCTATGCATCTTCATGCATAAAGGCTCCTTTTAGTCTTTTCACTGACGAGGTGGTGACCAGGGCAACACAATTTTGCCCTCTTGACATGCCTTCTCTGAGTATGGACGGACATGACATCCCTTCTCTGAGTATTTCCATCTCTTCCTTCAGCATTCAGCCTCTATCTTTCTAGGACAGCCATATCAAAGCCGTCAGCTAAAAATAATTCAAGAAGCACTGATATTTATTGCTAAATATCACTGCAGCCTTGAAAAGTAAACAACGGAGCTAAGAGACATAACAAAAGCTAGAGCCATTATCCTTTAAAGAAATCAATAACTTGCTCTCCACAAACACAGGCTTTCAACATAACACCCTCAAGGCACCATTTTAAGTACTCCATGCTGCACTCACTCTTTGGCTCGCTCAAGTCATTTTGTGTCAATTAAATTTCTATCAATGGCGCAATGGAGCAATAGGGTGTCATTTTTCAAAGGAACTGTGTGATGGAATGGAGCTTAAATAATGTGCATGATCAGCTATAAAAGGGAAGAAGGAGAGAGGACACTCGGACAAATATCTACTTGAATTCCTCTTGTACTGAGCCATGTATGGGCAAAGCAGATAAGCATCTTTCAAACTGAAAATTCTCTTGCACTGCCTGCCTGAAAATAACAATTGAAGTTGCTCATGGCAAAAATGGTTTATCACTCAGACTGGAAACGCCGACTGATTTTTTGTGTGTGTGAAGGTTTAAGGTTATAGATCAGTGGCATTAGGAGAAACTTTTGCTGTTGCAATACACCTTAGAAATAAAAGTTGCCTCTGCTTCAGAGGGCAGGCTTTCCTGCTATGTTGCTCCAGAGACAGACTTTCCTGCTATGCTGGAAAATTTCTTACCAAACAACAGTACCAGAGGAACAAAAAATAGTAATATTTGACAATGTGGGGAGCTGCTGTGGAAAGGAGTTAAGGAATTGCAGCTAGTCAGGATAGTCGTGGGATTATACAATCAATATAATTGAACGTGTCCAGAAATATTTTACAAGAAGAGTTCTCCACTCCTCTGAATACAACAAAATACCTTATGCCACCAGACTTGAAATCCTGGGTTTAGAAAACTTAGAACTCCGCTGCCTTCGACATGACCTGAGTTTAACTCATAGAATCATCTATTACAACGTCTTTCCTGTTGATGACTACTTCAGCTTCAATTGCAACAGTACACGAGCACACAATAGATTTAAACGTAATGTTAACCGCTCCAATCTTGATTGCAGAAAATATGACTTCAGTAACAGAGTTGTTAATACTTGGAACACACTACCTGACTCTGTTGTCTCTTCCCAAAATCCCCAAAGCTTTAACCAAAAACTATCTACTATTGACCTCACCCCATTCCTAAGAGGTCTGTAAGGGGCGTGCATAAGAACACAAACGTGCCTACCGTTCCTGTCCTATTGTTTGCCTCCATTATATCCAATTAATATAGTTATTACATACTTATGCTTATATATATATGCTTATATATTGTATAGTTATTTCATGCTTATGCTTATATATACTGTTGTGACAAATAAAATAAATAAATAATTAAAATTAAATAGCGTAGAAATTATTCTATTCCTCTTTCATTTTCCTTCTTATGCTTGCCAGCTTTTTTCTGGACTCAATTGCAGATCTGGTTTAATTTTTAAAACCCTCATGGATGGATTCTGGGCATCCTAAGTATCATCTTCTTCTATAGGCTGATTTGTCACCTTCCCAGTCCTACAAACAGCAGGGAGAGTGTTAGGATAGTGGCACCAATCCCGCGAATTGTTTTCGTTCACTGTGAGTTTGTTATTTTGGTTTTAATTGGGCTTGTTCTTAGTCTCTTCCCCCACTTCTTATTGTGCTCCGTTGGATTTGGTTTTAGTTCTGTTTGTATTGCTCATAGTTGAAGTGAGTGAAATCTCTCTCTCTCTTTTTCTAATTGCCACTTGTTGCTATATATTGTTACTTTTTGTTGTCTTGTTCTATTAAATGTGAGATTTTGCTTTTTAGAAATGCTTGCCATGTTATATCATATAGACTGCTTCTTTTATTTTTTTATCCACTTGATACATATTGTTGGTTTAAATAAGAGATTATATAAGAGATTTTTAAGTTTTAAAGTATATCTTTATGCTTGACATTATGATTGCCTTTGATTTAATGTAGTATTAGAAGAAAATCATTCCACCAACATTCTTCTTTCTCCATGATCAGAAGAGGCAGAATTATAAAAGATGTAAGACTATAAATTTTGCAGTAAAGATAAACCTCGGCTTACAGCCCAAAATTTCTGTTGCTAAGCAAGACAGTTGTTAAGTGAGCTTTGCCCCATTTTATAATCTTTTGTGACACAGTTGTTAAGAGAATCACTGCAGTTGTTAAGTTAGTAACACAGTTGTTAAGTGAATCTGGCTTCCCCATTGACTTTGCTTGTCAGAAGGTCATAAAAGGGGATCACATGACCTCAGGATATTACCCTGTTTCCCCCAAAGTAAGACATCCCCTGATAATAAGACCGATCGGGCTTTTGAGCGCATGGCAATAAGACCAAGTATTTATTTCAGGGTTCAAAAAATAAATAAATAGAAGACAGGGTCTTATTTTCAGGGAAACATGGTACAACCCTCATAAATATGAGTCAGTTGCGAAGCATATGAATTTTGATCATGTGACCGTGGAGATGCTGCAGTGTCATAATGTGTGAAAAACACTCATAAGTCACATTTTTCAGTGCTGTTGTAACTTTGAATGGTCACTAAATGAACGGTTGTAAGTTGAGGAGTACCTGTATTCACTGATGGACCAAGACCAGAAAGAGAACATCAGGATGTCAAAGAGGGAGAATGTCATTTAACAAGACAACAGTTTCTCTTTTACTTCTTTCTTTCTTTCTTTCTTTCTTTCTTTCTTTCTTTCTTTCTTTCTTTCTTTCTTTCTTTCTCTCTCTCTCTCTCTCTCTCTTTCTTTCTTTTTTCGTTCTTTCTTTTTTTGGGCAATGGTTATATTTTAACTACCTGGTAGAAAACCAAGAAGAAGGCTCCTTCCAGGTCTTTGGGGCAAGGTTATTACACCGAGTTGGAGGCTGCACCAAAGAACAATCCTTTCTAATCACCCTTCTTGTATCTCACGACAACAAGATCCTCATTATCCCTAGTTGGAACAAACCCATGGGATGGAATGGTTCAGTTTGACAAAGACAGCCCTGAAGGTAACCAGATGCCAAGCCATATAGAGCTTTATAGGTTACCAGCTGCATTGGCAACATTCTCATTCACCAGTAGCTGTGTTTTATACAAATACAAAATCTTCAAAGGAAGCCCATGCAGCATTGCTGCTGCCCATCAGTGTATTTTGTATCTAAATTCAGTGACTAAGTAAGGGGGAGGGAATGTTAAAATCTTAAACAGTGTAAGATTGTGATGTCTGAAGGAGCCCTTCTCCCTTTATTTGTCTGTCTAAGTACTAGATCTGCCAAATGTTCCTCACCTCCATTCAATCTTTCAAAGTGGTGAATTACTGTGTGATATCCTGTTTTGTTATCTATTACTATTATCTCATAGAAGAATATTTAACCAGGAAAATAGGCAAACAAAGACCAAAAGAAATTGTGGAACAGTTAGAGGTAGCATTCACAATGTTTGCTATGGGACTCGTGGGTTTGCAGGGCAGTCAGAATTCCCTATTGGGAATTTCCATACCATGGCATTGCAATATCCAAGAGCTTTCTGAATACAGGTAACTGCCTCCTCTCAGATGAAACCCATTTGCCATTTTTGCATGGCATCTTGTTTACCAGAGCAGGAATAAACTTAGAAAACTTTCCGAAAAGTTTCAGGGAAAGTCCTTCTAAGTCTCTTCTATCTAATCCAATCACCTGGAAGCACCAGCATTTGAAACTTAGACTTTCTATATGAAAAATATGTGTCTCTCATTACGCGGTGATGTTTTCAACTATTATCAAGAATAATAGTTCTCTCATCGATCAACTTAATTTTTAGACAGAGAAAATATATTCCAGGGTTAGATTAGATAACTTTTATGGACAGATGGACAGTTCAACCATCTTGTAAGATATTTACAATGCAGATACCACTTCAACAGACTTTTGACATTTCATTCAGTAATCAAATTATTTGTCATTTTACATGCAGGGACATACTGTATATGAATGTTGCAGGAAAATGATGGGGAAGTGTAAAAGGTTCCTTAATTTGTTGTAACATTACCTTTTTTTTCCCTTCCAGGCATAAAACTGGCATGTAGAGTATTCTGTGGATTTATCAGCAGAGAGAAAGGAAACCACCCCAGCCTGCTAGAATTATCTCCTGCAACAATAGACACACTGATTGACTCAGAGCCATTATTCTCTATTTCAGTTCTGAATCAGTCACTATAAAAAAAGATATTATTTCTGGAACTTTCTTTTCAGCAGGGAGTATATGATTTGGGATTCCATGGGCAGGAACAGTCCAATTTCCCCTAGCTTCTCAACCAAGCATTAAATTTGGTCTGGAGTCTCAATTTGCTAAAATAAGATTAGTAAATGGGTACAAGTTTGGTGTCTTCTCTGCTATGCAGTAGAACACTCCCTCCCCAGGGTGATCTGCAGGAAACTATAATGTCATTCCACTGCCAGATATCAAACTATTTGTGTATATATTCTTGACTCCTACTACTGCTATAGTTGCAGTATCAAATATATTTGCAGTATCAAATAGTGCCATAATAATTAAAAATATAGCATAAAATATGTTTAAAAACATATTTTAACAGACTCTTTTGGCATGTTCTATAGGCACCATGCAGAGGTGAAATGCTCCTGGTTCTGACCGGATCTCGTGATTTGGTAGCGATCGTGGCCAGTGGTTTGGCGATCTGGTAGCAATCGCCAAACTACTGGCGACACCCACCGCCCGGGTGTCATTACTTTCTGGTTTTAACCGTGCGGTGTGTGGACTTCCGAGCCGGTAAGGAAGGCAAGTAGATTTCATTCCTGGCATCATGTATATAGAAGGAAATAATTAATTATATATAATGGATTATATAACCTGTGATGGTGCAGTGGTTAGAATGCAGTATTGCAGGCTAATTCTGCTGACTGCCAAGAATTCGATCCTCACCAGCTCAAGATTGATCCTTTGGTAGAATGAGGGCCCAGATTGTTGGGGGAAATATGCTGACTTTGAAACTGCTTAGAGAGGGCTGTAAAGCACTGTGAAGCAGTATATAAGTCTAAGTGCTATTGCTACATAAATTAACAAACTTATTTAATAAGCGTCAGTTAGGTATAAATATATAAAATGAATTGAAAGAAATCTTTCTTTCCCCCAAAATTAATGCACTAATAGGTGATAGGCAGAAATGGTTTGTGCTTAAATGTAAGATACTGAGAGATACCAAATATTACCATTTTCCTAGTTTCTAGAGCAGTTTTTTCTGACATGGCACCATCCATGAGTTGTGGCTACAAATGACAATAGATTTTTACCTCCTTCCCAGTTTTCATAAAGGGCTTTTTCTGAAGTTGGTAAACAATCTCAGTCCTAGAAAGGCTAAAATGTAAAAATGATGCTTGGTCTACGGAGTACTGTCTTGTTCAATTATATCACGTTGGTTGACAATGAGATATAAATTGTATTTGTGACTTTTCAACCTCAAGATTTATTTATTTATTTATTTTATTTGTCACAACATTATATATAAGCATAAGCATGAAATAACTATACGATATATAAGCATATATATAACCATAAGTATGTAATAACTATATGAAATTGTATACAATTGTATACAATCAAAGGGAACATCAGGACAGGAACGGTAGGCATGTTGGTGCATGTTGGTGCTCTTATGCACGCCCCTTATAGACCTCTTAGGAATGGGGTGAGTTCAATAGTAGATAGTTTGTAGTCCTTGAGATGCCTCAAGGACTACAATCACCAAGGTGTCAGCAAGGCACTTCTTGATTGTATGAGCAAATAATCTTTATTATTATTATTATTATTATTATTATTATTATTATTATTATTATTATTATTATTATTATTATTATTATTATTATTTATTAGATTTCTATACCGCCCTTCTCCCGAAGGACTCAGGGCGGTTTACAGCCAAAAATAAAACAGTAACAATATACAATTAAGAACAAATTAAAAAACTTATTATACAATTGGCCGGAATTATAAAACATTTAAAAACTAAAAACCCATTAAAATTCATCTAAAATTTAGAAATTTAAAAATTTAACAAAAAACTTAGGCCAGCCCCGCGCGAGTAAATAAATACGTTTTCAACTCGCAGCGAAAGGTCCGAAGATCAGGTATTTGGCGCAAACCAGGGGGAAGTTCGTTCCAGAGGGTAGGAGCCCCCACAGAGAAGGATCTTCCCCTGGGGGCCGCCAGCCGACATTGTTTGGCGGACGGCACCCTGAGAAGTCCCTCTCTGTGTGAGCGTACGGGTTGGTGGGAGGCATGAGGTAACAGTAGGCGGTCCCGTAAGTATCTTCATCTTGAGGTACGTGTGGTGAAAAACTATAGCTCTTCCAATAAAATTACACACTTTCCTTGATATTGTCCAATGACCATCCACCTTATTCAGATTCTTTCCCTATCCTTCAAGTTTCCTTAATCTTCCCAAGCATAGCTATTTGTTCTGTCCATCATTTACTTACACCACACACCCAAATTATAACAATTCTTCTTTGTTCTTTGTAAATGGAAACAGTTTTTATTTGGTCAATGGATTTTTCTTGATGGGCATAGTATTCTTAGTAACCCTCTCCACATCTATAATTCAGATTAATACTTTGTGTTTTTTTTTCTTCAGGCTTCATGACTACAGATTAACACTGGAAAGTCCATTACTTTATTTCCGATATTTCTTGTCATAGAAATATCATCTTCTGTGAATTTGCCGAAGTCTGACATTCTTCTTAAAATTAACTTTTCTTAAATTTCCAATACCATGGCCATTTTATCTATTACTGAGAACATGAAAACTTCTACAACTGTCAACTCTTAGTTAATGAAGCATATTTGTCTTCTTAATATTTGACATCCACTCTGCTTATTTTCCATTTTTTTTTCAGTATAAGTTCTTCTGCATCTTTTCATTTCCCCCTTCCAAAATCAAGTGATTTGTGTATATCAAATATTGCACTAACTTCCAGTTTTCATTCTATTCATTAGTATGAATAATGCTAAACAAAAAAAAAACATACACTATTGAGAGTAGGGTTGTATAGTGAACCATTATATACATGTTTATGGTAAGAAAACTGACATTGTTCAACACTCCACAATGACAGCTCTGAGGAAAAGAAACCTGCGTTTTCCACTAAATTACATTTAGTGATTTAGTTTTGAATTTTGCTGAAGAATTCAAGACACCACCATGTCTCAAACTATTAATTGTGGCTTGTGGCTTGAAACTGGTGGAACAAGGTACCATTAAGTAGTCTTACTCTTCATTCAAGCCAAGACATCTTTCAAGCAGGCGCATCTGGCTTATGTTTAAAAGGGGAAAGTAACTGCCACATAGTCACACTGCAATCTATAGGCTCTAGGGTATATTCTTCTTTGAAATATTTTAAGCAAAACTTTGCTCGTCTAAGGAATTAGTGCAATGGTTGAATAATTTACACATTCTCTTGTATATCCCTTTTTAGGAATAGACACTGATCTATCCAGCTTTCAGCTAAACAATCTTGTTCCATATTTCTTGACATACAGCTTTTAGCACTTTAGTTACCTCTTCTCCTACAACTTAAAGCAATTTATTTTTATTTCATCTATGCCAGGTGTCTTCCAATTTGACAGCTGGCCTGTTATTTCTCAGATCTCATTTTTTAGAAGGATGAGTTTCCTAATATATGCATTAATGTTCTACAAATTTGCTTACCGGTATTTATTTCAATTTCTATAGCCACCCCTCTCAGCAAACGTCTCTGGTAGCTCACAATTCAAAAACATATTATGATTAAAATCATAAAAAATTAAAATAATAAATACCATTAAAACACTAAAAACAGAACATCTAATTTGAGTCTATTCTGTCAGTCAATCATTCTGTTTGTAAATGTTTCACAACAGACTTTCTACTTTCCTTCAATCTTCTTTTATCCTATCACACAATAGTTCGTTCTGAAAACCATCTGAATTCTTTTAAAATATCCCGTAACAAATTCAGAGGTTTTTTTTCATAAATCAAGTATTCTGGATCTTATCCTTAACACAGATTTTATATTTCAACTTCATATCTTCCAGAAGAAATCTTGCTGATATACCAGTTTATCCGATATATTGGGTATTAAAAATTTGTGGTCTGTTTCATGATCTATACATGGCAATGACTTCGCTGACTAGATTGCATTTTGATTTCCATTATGCAATTGATTTGATTTTAATGTTATCCATCTGGTAATATCCAGGTGTAGAGTTTGTGTTCCTCTTGCCTGAAATAGCTGTTCGCAATGGCTAGAAAGGCCCAAAATATTCAATGCATGGGATGTCCATGCACAGGATAGGCAGTATCCAGTGTGACCCATGTCCAGATTAAAATATGTGTGCTTGGTCTAGGCATACTGTAGATCTAGAATGAACAAATTCTGGACAGAGAGATGCTACAAAGTGGGAGCCAATAGGGAAAAGTGCAAAACTACTGGGAATGATGGGACAGAACTAAATAGAGGTATATGAAAAAAAAAGAAAAGGCCAAGTATGGAGACAGCTGTGGGTATGCCTTCAGTGCAGCATTTAGAAGCAATCAGAAGTCTGGTTTAATTATAGTTCAATTGAACAACATCCTACCTGGAATGTCCCAGCTGAACTTCTGCACTACTATTAATCTTCTCATTGTTCCCATCACCCATCTCTTTCCACTTATGACTGTATGCCTGTAACTTTGTTGCTTGTATCCTTACGATTTATATTGATATTGTTTCCTGATTGCTTATATGTACCTATGACTATCATTAAGTGTTGTACCTTACGATTCTTGATGAATGTATCTTTTCTTTTATGTACACTGAGAGCATATGCACCAAGACAAATTCCTTGTGTGTCCAGTCACACTTGGCCAATAAAGAATTCTATTCTATTCTATTCTATTCTATTCTATTCTATTCTATTCTATTCTATTCTATTCTATTCTATTCTATTCTATTGAGTTATTATGTTTGTTTCATGAATGAAATGAAATACATTTTCCAGTTTAAGCATATCCTTAGAAGTCTCTTTATAAAGTTCTCTTACTATCTCTTGTTTATTTCATTTACCCAACTGAAATCCTCCTGCATTTTAGCTTCCAGCATTTCTACAATTGTTTGGTAGTTGCACTTTGACCTTTCTAGGTTTTGCATTTAATGCTAATTGAAATTTGGCATAACATTCCTCAGGAGCTTCCATTGTTGAATTTTTAGAGCATGCATTCATTTTTACAATATTGATGTTAGCCACCTACTAAGAGATACCTACTAATGCTAATAGATACAATCTGTTTACTGGATTTTAGCCACCTCATACTCAACAATGTCCATTTTGATTATTAGTACCATTCCATTCCTTCATACAGTCTCATGCCTTAAATACCTTTAATCCAATAATCATCTGATTTGATGAGTCAGTCCATTCTGATGCACCTGCATTCAGTTAATATTAAATCATCAATTTCAATATGCTTTTCTATTTTGACAGTTTCCCATGTTTCATGCTTCATGATTCTCACATTACATGTTCCGATTGTAAATATCTTTGTAAAACAATGCACTTTTCTTTCATTATTGGCACCAATGGTGACCAAATCAGGGGTTTTTGATTTGGCCATGTTATCACCTCCAGGTCATCTTGTGACATTCAACATTCTTCCTGGTAAGTAGAAAAATTGGTCGCATTTCATCGTCTGGCACCCAAATTTACCTAATATTTTAGGCCATATTCATACAGTTTCCTTGCAACAAAACTAGATCTGTATATTGTTGCCTTCGTATATTTGATTTTGAAGCTCATACTCTTAGATGGATTGGAACACCCATTAAGTTTCAGCTGTTGATATCTCCATTGTGGTTTACCTTAACTTCACTATCTCCTTTCAACTTTACCACAAAGATCACTTCACCTGCTCTTGATAGCATTGTTTTCTGAGTTATTCTACCTATGTAAAAAAAACACCAAAATGATTTTGCTGACTTGGGCATGATGGACCTTCGTTTTGAGAAATATAAACTTCCGCATGAGATTAAATTATCAAAAGATAGGAGAACAATGGCTTTATCATTTTAGGCTGGAGAAAACTGAAAGACTGACAGGGTAGCTCTTCTTTCAATATCATACTTCACCTTTTTTATATATTCATATCTTGAAAAGGCTTTTCAAGATATGAATATATAAAAATGACTGCAGTTTTTCATCATGTTTGTAAAATCTTCCCTTTTATGACATTAGCAGGTTAACATAATGTGTGTGTGTGTGTGTGTGTGTGTTTCCACAGGTGTTACTTTCAGCCTTCCAAAAAGCTAGATATTGTGCAGGCTAGAAGATGCAGAACATATAGTAGTGTTTGAGTCAATTGTCAGAATCAAATATAACATTTTTTGGGGAAGTGGACTGGAGAAGACACATCCTGAACATTAAGATGTCAACTGCATAGTCATTGTAAGGGGGTGGGGTGGGGTGGAGGTTGCAAGCGAAGTCTACAATCATATGCATGCTTTGATAGTTCTGGCCCATTAAAATGAAGTGACAAATTTATCAGCAGAGAAATGACACAGACCATCTGAATTTGGAGAAGAGTTGGAACAGGAATCTAAAGCTAATACTATCTGGTATTATTATATTGAAAATTATGAGCATATATCCACAAAGAGAAAATATACACATGCATGTTGCTTGCACACATACTCAATCACTATTAAATCCAGTGATATTGCACACATAAAATTGCAATAAAGGTAGTCCTTGACTTACGACCACAATTGTGCCCAAAATTTTTGTTGGTAATGGTATACGGTTTCCCGCCTAAGCAAGCATTTGGACTAGAAGACCTCCAAGGTCCCTTCCAACTTTGTTATTCTAATCAAGTGAGACATTTATTAAGTGAGTTTTGCCTCATTTTATGACCTTTCGTGCCACAGTTCCTAAATGAATAACTGCAATTGTTTAGTAACATAGTTGTTAAGTGAATCTGGCTTCCCCGTTGACTTTGCTTGTCAGAAAGTTGCAAAAGGTGATCACATAACTCCAGGACACTATAGCTATCATAAATATGAACCAGTTGTCCAGCATCTGGATTTTGATCATATGATCATGGAGATGCTGCAAAGGTCATAACTGTGAAAAGATGTATAACTTTTACTGAAATTTCAAACAGGAAATAGATAGGTAACAGCCACACAAAGTTAAAATTTATTTTATTTATTTATTTTTCGCATTTTTATACCGCCCTATCTCCCTAGGGACTCAGGGCGGTTTACAGCCAGAATAAAACATACATATAAATACAGGATAAAACAACAATTAAAAAACTTATTAAATAAGGCCGAATATTTAAAATAGAAATACAAATAATAAAACCCCATTAAAACCAAATTCAAAATTTAAAAATTCTAGTCCAGTCCTGCGCAAATAAATAGATGTGTCTTAAGCTCGCGGCGGAAGGTTCGAAGGTCAGGAAGTTGGCGAAGTCCTGGGGGAAGTTCGTTCCAGAGGGTGGGAGCCCCCACAGAAAAGGCCCTTCCCCTGGGTGTCGCCAGTTGGCACTGCCTGGCTGACGGCACCCTGAGGAGTCCCTCCCTGTGAGAGCGCACGGGTTGGTGAGAGGCAATCGGTGGCAGCAGACGGTCCCGTAAGTAACCCGGCCCTATGCCATGGAGCGCTTTGAAGATAATTACCAAAACCTTGAAGCGCACCTGGAAGGCCACAGGTAGCCAGTGCAGTCTGCGCAGGAGAGGTGTCACATGGGAGCCACGAGGGGCTCCCTCTATCACCCGCGCAGCTGCATTCTGAACTAACTGGAGTCTCCGGGTGCTCCTCAAAGGGAGCCCCATGTACAGAGCATTGCAGTAATCCAGAAAAATGGATTACTTAAAAATGGTATACATCTATTTTAGAATTATCTAGCCTGACCCGTATTGCTTCCCAGATCTGATACTGGGGATGTGATAGTAACAGAAATGATAAGAATTGATAAACCATGTCTGAACAAAATAGACAGGGAGCACATCAACAATCACACCTGAGCTTTAACAGATTAGTCTGTAATGCTTCAGGTGTGCATTAATCACCAGTGCTGTTATGACCAAAATTGCAGTATTATGACCAAAAACTAGAACATGTTCCTCAAAAGGCCTAACAAGAAATTTGTCTAGATGTCGAAAGGCCTAAACAAGAAACTTGTCTAGATCTCAAAAGGCCGAAACAAGAAACTTGTCTAGATCCCTTCTAGATTTCTTCTAGATTTCTTCACTGCAAAAACATATGAACTACAAATCTTGATCAGGGCAGAGCAATAGATGCAATCTACATAGACTTCTGTAAAGCTTTCAACTCAGTAGTACATGATAAACTTCTAAAACTAAAATCCTACGGCATTTCAGGACCCCTCCACAATTGGATAACAGCTTTTCTATCAAACAGACAACAAGTGGTCAAAATTGGCAATGCTCTATCAAATCCTGTTTCTGTTAAAAGTGGTGTTCCCCAAGGCAGCATTCTTGGACCAACATTCTTCATATTATACATTAATGATCTCTGTGACCATATTACAAGTAATTGTGTTCTCTTTGCTGACGATGTCAAACTATTTAACACCACCAACAATACAGCTATCCTCCAAAAAGACCTTGACTTTTTATCTGAATGGTCTAATACTTGGCAACTCCAAATCTCAACCAGCAAATGCTCAGTCTTACATATTGGAAAAAAGAACCTAAACATAAGTACAAGCTTGATGGACATTACCTTACTGATGACCCCCCCACCCTGTTAAAGATCTTGGAGTTTTCATATCAAATGATCTAAGTGCCAAAGCCCACTGTAACTACATCGCAAAAAAGGCCTTAAGAGTTGTAAACCTAATCTTGCGTAGCTTCTTCTCCAAAAATACTACACTACTAACCAGAGCATATAAAACATTTGCTAGACCAATTCTTGAATACAGCTCAACTGTTTGGAACCCATACCACATTTCTGACATCAATACAATTGAACATGTCCAGAAATATTTTACAAGAAGAGTTCTCCACTCCTCTGAATACAACAAAATACCTTATGCCACCAGACTTGAAATCCTGGGTTTAGAAAATTTAGAACTACGCCGCCTTCGACATGACCTGAGTTTAACTCATAGAATCATCTATTACAATGTCCTTCCTGTCGAAGACTACTTCAGCTTCAATTGCAACAATACACGAGCACACAATAGATTTAAGCTTAATGTTAACTGCTCCAATCTTGATTGCAGAAAATATGACTTCAGTAACAGAGTTGTTAATGCTTAGAATAAACTACCTGACTCTGTGGTCTCTTCCCAAAATCCCCAAAGCTTCAACCAAAAACTACTACCATTGACCTCACCCCATTCCTAAGAGGTCTGTAAGGGGCGTGCATAAGAGCGCAAATGTGCCTACCGTTCCTGTCCTATTGTTTCTTTTCGTTATATCAAATTAATATAGTTATTACATACTCATACTCATATATATGCTTATATATTGTATAATTATTTCATGCTTATGCTTATATATACTGTGTGACTAAATAAATAAATCAATCAATCTCAAAAGGCCAAAACAAGAAACCTAGCCTAATTTCTACATATTTCCATTCCCTAGATCACGAGTGTTTAACTTGCGATGTCACGTCTGCTTGGGATAGTAGCATATTTTTCTTCCCATCAAGATTTTGATAGGCAAATCTATTGGTATGATTTATAGCAGGGGTCTCCAACCTTGGCAACTTTAAGACTTGTGGACTTCAACTCCCAGAGTTCCTCAGCCAGCAAAGCTGATTTATAGGATTGTTTCCAGTGTTGACTCAAACCTGATATGAAATAACCTACAACATTTTCTCATTCATTACCATGTTTATACAGCAAGTTACTTGAGTTTGGGTTTAGTTCAGAGTAATATTTAAACTCAGCCATGATAGGTTTGAAGCCATAGTTTAACTTTTATCATTATGTGGGAACCATATTTCATGCAACGATACAAAGGTTATCATAAGCAAAACTCACATGACCAAACATTTAGGTTTTAGATTGGTATGAATCATCTTTCATTTAATATAGGAATTCTAAAATACTAGTTTTGGACTTACTAGTGAATAGAAGGACTTCTAGGACTGCTCCAAATGCTGGCATATGATTGACAACAGCTGTTTTATATCAAACAACATTCTTCTATTAGATCAATGGTAGTCAACCTGGTCCCTATCGCCCACTAGTGGGTGTTCCAGCTTTCATGGTGGGCGGTAGAGGTTTTGTCCAATACTGAAGCACCTCCCTTTTTTTAAATTTAATTGACTTTTTTTAAAAAATTCATAGCATTATTTAAAAACATTTTCATTAGGTTTTCATTAAATTCCCCATGACAATTTAAATTTCTGAAAATATACTATTTGTATCACCCATGCATAAATTTAGTTCATGTTACGTAAGTGAAACTAAATGGCATTATAGTGCGACCACAAACAAAAGAGCCTCATCCCAGAATAGCTCGCGCATCTCCCCTCATACCACCCAGCTGTAACAGACAAGCAGAGCTGGTAGCCGGCGCCCCCCCCAAACCCAATCCACGATGCGCGAGAGGCATGCGCAGACGATGATACACGGCACATTACTGTGGAACCGGTGGGCGGTTAGAAAATTTTACTCCTAACAAAGATACAAAAGTGGGCGGTAGGTATAAAAAGGTTGACTACCCCTGTTCTAATCCAATCCTCTGCCCAAGCAGGAAACCTCTATATCATTTTCAGACAAATGATTGTCCATTCTCATCTTATGTTAGATCATTGCCTTTCCTTCCAGTTTGACTCTTGCAAGCTTGTAAAAAAAAAATATATACAAATAGAATGAGACTATTGCCTTATACATTGTAAGCCGCCCTGAGTCTTCGGAGAAGGGCGGGGTATAAATGTAAACAACAAAAAAAAAAAGCTTGCTGAAGCTGCAGTCCTATATTTGCTTACTCAGAAGTAAACTTTCCTCAACTCATAGCATTTTTTAGATAGATGCATTTTTGGAAACCTCAGAATGCCAACATTTCTATTAGGTTTTGCATAATACAGAAATTATGGGTACTTGACACAATTTCCATCATGGTCATTTTTCCTAGGTTCTCAAATACTATAGTCTGTAGAGAAAAAATGGATTCACGCTTAGTTCTACTCTTTCTTTTGCTAGTTGTAGCTGAATCACTGGTAGGAGGGCATGCTGAATAAAATACATGCCACAGCTGTACTTGGCCTTGTCAGAGAGCCAATTTGCTTTATGCCAGGCTGTTCAACAGTGTTTCCTGGTCATAGTCCATCTGTTTCAAGTTCACAAATTGCTGAAGAATACAAATATCTCTTCTCATTGTAGGCACCCTACTTCAATTACATTTTGATTGTGAAGGGGAGTTTAACAGAGAAATGCTGATAATATGTCTCCTTTAAATTGGAATTCATTGGTAATGCTTGGAGTTTTGTCCATTCAAAAGCACGCACATATGATGCTGCTATTCTGCATACCATCAAAAACAACGTGGGGGAAGGAGAGGGACACAGAGAATTTTAGGTTACAAAGACAGATTATCTAAAAAACCACCCACAATAAAGTTTAGGATAGGCATGCCCAACGGTCTTAAAAGTAACACAGATTGTCTCTTTCATTTGCCAGGAAATAGACTGCTTTCAGTTCTAATTTTGGTATACCAGGAATACATATGAAAATTAACGTCATTAAAAAAGAGTATCATATATCTCTCTGCTACCACCATCACCAGAAGTGAAATGCTCCACTTTGTAAGGTCAATTTATGACAGTAAATATTAGTAGAGTTTAGTGGTTGCCCAGAGCTGATTTAATCGGAACAGACTAAAGCTGAAAAAGTGGATGAGAGATACAGCTCCAAGGTATTTGCTTAGGCAACATACAGGTCCTAGGATTAAACTAACTGTCCTACTGATGTCATCACTGCTTTTTTTCTTCTTCATTATATTCTTGGTTTAAAATATATTAATGGCCAATTTAGCTATGGTTAAAAGGAATGAAAGTCTGTTTGCCTGTACTGATAATTCCGGGTACCTACAACTAATTTAAATTTGGGGGTTGAAAGATGACATAATCCAAAATTGCAATCCAAAATATGAAACATATCAAAATCTTACTGAGATGAATAGGAATTCAGTGCTTAAATGTATTTTTACATGGAATATAGTTAAACCTGATTTACATGTTCCAGCAAATACACAAAGTTTTGCTTAAGCTTTCTGATTTTCTGATTACACCATTACACCTACACCATTATTTTACACCATTACAATTATACCATTATTTTACACTTGTTAAGGAGTCATCCATTTCTCATCAACTGAGCTTCTTTTGTGACCTTGCCTAGATTTATTCTTTTCCCCAAACAACCACTTCATAAACACATGGAACAACATAGGAGAACAACCACTTCAGGACAAGATTCAGCAGTCCACCTGCATTTAAAAGATCCAGGCTACTCTTTTGAAGACAGCAGAGTCCCTATTTTGGACAGAGAGGATCGCTGGTTTGAAAGAGGGGTTAAAGAGGCCCTCTATATCAAAACTAAACAGTCCTGTCTCAACAGAGGAAGAGGGATACAACATCATCTATCTCAGTGGTGAAATGTAAAATTTGTTGCTACCAGTTCTATGGGCATGGCTTGGTGAGCATAGCTTGGTGGGCATGGCTTGGTCATGTGACTGGGTGGGCGTAGCCAACTTTTTTTCCCTTTTTTAAAGCATTTTTTTACTACCGGTTCAGGCGAATAGGTAGTAAAAATGCTTTAAAAAAGTAAAACAAAAGTTTCAAAAATCTCACGGAACAGCTGTAATCGTTGGAACCTTTTTTAAAGCACTTTTTACTACCTATTCACCAGAACCAGTAGTAAAAAAATGCTTTAAAAAAGAAAATAAAGGTTCAGATGAGCGCATGGCATAGCTGAGTCACCGACTCAGTTTGGATCCTGCAACATTATCCTTATTTATTTATTTATTTATTTATTTGCCACAACAGTATATATAAGCATAAGCATGAAAATAACTATATAATATATAAGCATATATATAAGCATAAGTATGTGATAACTATATTAATTGGATATAATGAAAGGAAACAATAGGACAGGAACGGTAGGCACGTTTGTGCTCTTATGCACGCCCCTTACGGACCTCTTAGGAATGGGGTGAGGTCAATAGTAGAGAGTTTTTGGTTAAAGCTTTGAGAATTTTGGGAAGAGACCACAGAGTCAGGTAGTGTGTTCCAAGCACTAATAACTCTGTTACAGATATCATATTTTCTGCAATCAAGATTGAAACGGTTAACATTGAATTTAAATCTATTGTTTGCTCTTGTATTGTTATGATTGAAGCTGAAGTAGTCTTCAACAGGAAGGACATTGCAATAGATGATTCTATGAGTTAAACATATTAAAAATATAAATCCTATATTTGCCTTCATTTGTCTGTCAACAATGTACATGAATTCTACAGATTGACAGTAGTGCTACAAATCTGTAGCTTTTATATGTTGAATGCTTCATTGTAGGCCTTGGAATTTGCTCTTTAGCAAATGTTTATAGGGAATGTAGTCATATTTGTCTAATTATTTACATCTGACAGCTTGGGTTGTAGTTTCCTGTCAATTAAATGCAGCATAAACAAGCACAGCAGCAAATCAACTGAAGTGATTAAATAGTCAATATAGTGGTCAGGTTTTCTGAAACTCGCAGAAATAATATAATGGACTTCTTTTGTTTCGGTGAATCTGAAATTGCTGCTCAATGACTTTAGTTCTATTGTCTAACAAAGAATTCAGTCTAGCAATGACTGCCATTCTGTGCTACAATCTTGGCAAGACATAAAACCTAAGAAAGACATAGTAAGATATACAGTATACCTCTGATGCAGTGGTGGGTTCTATAGAACTGGTAGTAAAACCAGCTGGAGGCTTCGCCCACCTTCCACGACATCACCACATGTGATCTGTGCATGTGCAGAAGCTTCCATTATGAACCGGTAGTAAAGGTAAGTAGAACCCACCCTTCTCTGATGGGTATATTATGTGTCTCACTATGTAATCTTTTAGGATTATTCAATATCAGACAGACTTCCCCGAATAACAGAATAACAGAGTTGGAAGGAACCTTGGAGGTTTACTAGTCCAACTCTCTGCTCAAGCAGGAGACCCTGTACCATTTCAGACAAATTGTTGTCTTATCTCTTATCTCTTCTTAAAAGCCTCAGGTGATGGAGTACCCACACCTTCTGAAAGCAAACCATTTCGCTGGTTAATTGTTCTGTCAGACCATTTCTCCTTACTTCTAGGTTGGTTTTCTCCTTGATTCATCTTCTGTCTTCATCTTTTTCTCTCAGCATTCTGTGTCCTCATTGAGCTTTAAGGAGTAGATTTCTCTCTCTCTCTCTCTTCAGATAATTTCAATTTTTTTTTATTTCTGCAAATCTCAGAGTTTGCCCATTCCCACTGAGAATTTCTCTTGCTCTTCAGTGACCCAGTTTTGATTACTTTCCTGCTTGTGTTCATCAGCTAATTGTCTATTAAGCCACAAAGTGATGCTGGTTACTTTTTGTATGATGAGACCCTGCTGAAGGCAACCAATAAAAGCATCTAGAAATTGATGACTTTGTTCCCATGTAATCACCACACTGCTGGGCTTCTCCAAATTAAAGTGAATTTTATCAAACTGTAACTTAAATGGATTGATGTAGATGTAGATCTGTGTACTATAGATAGTTCATCTTTGTAGAAGAGGGATCAGTCATGATATTGCTCTGAAAAAGGTTCTTCTATGCAATGATTAAAGATTTTTATTGGTCTCAATTGATGATTTAATATCTTCTCAAATATTAAAGTGCTGCTGTTTCAAAATATAATTATGGAAGGGAAAAATCACAATGTATTGATTTAAAACAATACGGTGACCCTAAGACATCAAATTTAATATCTATAATTGTGTTGTCACAATGCTCAGTCAGATTGAAGATATTTTGTTTTTGTTTTCATTCTTTCATTCATTCAAGTTTAGATCTTTGAGCTTAATACCAAAAACTTTATATTAAAGTCCATTGTATTATTTGTTATCCGTGAATGTTACAAAAAAAGGAGAAAAAGAAACAGCTGCCTAGAAAAAATAGATAATCTCTCCTTTCCCCTTTCTCTATATGCTGACTGATTTAGAACTTTTATAGACATTTACACCTTCTTTACAAACATGCAGTAAATATTTCTATTTGTTTTGCTGTTTTGTACATATGTAAACCATTCTTGCTTGAATTTGATTAAACTTCTGTTGTGGATTTATGCTGCTAGCTTTGCCATCACTACATATTCTTTTAAGTTTAAATTTCCAATCAGATATCATTGATATTATATTTTTCTTCCAATGTTGGGCAAAATTCATCTTCACAGCCATAAGCATGGTTTTTGTTAATGTATTCTGGGATTATACCTATTATTTCAAACTTCCAATACTTTTGAGAGTTTTACAGGTCCAAAAAAGATGGTATAATTTTCTTCTATTTCATGACATTTCCAACATATGTTAATATATGATTTATCTATCCTGGAAATTGTGGAACTTTGAACCATCTGTAAAACATTTTATACCATAAATACCTATGGAACTAGAGGGGTTAGACCAGCTCCTTCCAATATTGATATTCAACGGTTCAGGAATTTTATCCACTCTGTTATTTATGAATAGGCAGCATGCTTTGTGATACAATTTAAAATTTGGGAGCGGAAGACCATCTCTGTTTTTCAAATCTTGTTAAAAAACTGAATTTAACTCTAGATCTTTATCCACTCCATATGACTTTACTGACAATTTCTTGCCATTCTTGTATAGCATTTTTCGAGATTGAGATATTGATGACATTTGAAACAAGTAATTTATCTTGGGTAATACATTCATTTTGATAATTAGAATTGGAACTTTACATTTCTTTACCTTTCAAGATTTCTTTTGATTTCTTACCATAATTTAGCATAGTTGTTTCACTATATTTCTTGATTATTACCTGTCACATGCAAACCATTATGTTTCACTGAGTGGGTTATCTGACAGGCAGATTCTTCCCACAAAAGATTTACTTCGCCTTGTGTTAAGTACCTTGCAATTATTTTTGTTGTTTAACATTGATTTTATATCTGGAGAATTTTCCAAAGCTGTGAATTGTTTTCATCAACTGTTTTATTGCTTTTTGTGGTTCTGTGATAGTTAATACTATATTGTCTGCATAACATTCAAGCTTATATTCCTCTCTGCAGATGTTAAGACCTGGTATTTGTTTATCACCTTTTCTGCC
This sequence comes from Ahaetulla prasina, assembly GCF_028640845.1. Taxonomy (NCBI): domain Eukaryota; kingdom Metazoa; phylum Chordata; class Lepidosauria; order Squamata; family Colubridae; genus Ahaetulla; species Ahaetulla prasina. Next base: position 278,252,827 of record NC_080539.1, on the reverse strand, counting down.
AATACTTCTAAAGCAGTGAAGAATAATTGGAGAGAAAGTGGATATCTTTGCCTGTTGCCTTTGCTTATTTGAAAGTCTGTGGAGGGTGTTCCATTAGCCATAATCTTTGCTATTTGTCACTGGAATATATTTTAACTCGGGCTTTGAATTTTCATTTTATTCAATATGGCTAGTAAAAATGGCCACTGCAAGTTGTCAAAGGCATTTTCCACATCCAGAAAAACAAGTGCAGCTTTCTCACCATTTTTTGTTGGTATGTTCTATAACAGGGGTCTCCAACCTTTGTCCCTTTAAGACTTGTGGACTTCAACTGCCAGAGTCCTTCAGCTAGCAAAGCTGGCTGAGGGACTCTGGGAGTTGAAGTCCACAAGTCTTAAAGGGACCAAGGTTGGAGACCCCTGTTCTATAATACGATTACAAGAAAGCTATTATCCTTAATGTTCCTCTTCATCTATATTTAGCAGAAGATTGGTATGTATCAGTGGTGAAATCCAAATTTTTTTTACTACTGGTTCTGTAGGCATGGCTTGGTCGGCATGGCAGGGGAAGGATACTGCAAAATCCCCATTCCCTCCCCACTCCTGGGAGAAGGATGTTGCAAAATCTCCATTCCCAACCTACTCCTGGGGGAAGGATATTTCAAACTCTCCATTCTCAACCCACTCTGGGGCCAGCCAGAGGCGGTATTTGCCAGTTCTCTGAACTACGCAAAATGTCCGCTACCGGTTCTCCAGAACCTGTCTGAACCTGCTGGATTTCACCCCGGTATATATGACTGTGATTTCTCTGTGTCATTCCCTTCTATATGTATGCCTGTTTCCATGTTGATGGTACCCTGTTGATGAAAGCCCTCAACTTTCCATGTTCCATGTTCCATGTTGATGAAAGCCCTCAACTTTCAGCAATTCATTTAGTGACCATTTGAAGTTACAATGGCACTGAAAAAGTAATTTATGACCATTTTTCACACCTAGGACTGTTGCAGCATCCCCATGGTCATGCAATCAAAATTCAGACACTTGACAAATGACTCATATTTATGATGGTTGCAGTGTCCCTTCTGACAAGCAAAGTCAATGGGGAAGCCAGATTATTTAACACTGCAGTTAGTGTTACTAACTTAATAACTGCAGTGATTCCCTTAATCAATGTGGCAAGAAAGGTCTTAAAATGGGGCAAAATTCATTTAACGAATGTCTCACTTAGCAACAGCTCAACTGTGACCATAAATTGAGGACTACCTGTATTACCATTGTTTTAATTTCATTTGATCTATTTGTCAATGGTTCCTCCTGAAATTCTTTGTAATATTGACTACCGTGTATCCCCAAAAATATGACCCTGTCTTATATTTTTTTGAACCCTGAAATAAGCGCTTGGCCTTATTGCCATACGCTCAAAATTCTGTTTGGGCTTATTATCAGGGGATATCTTATTTGGGGGAAACAGGATATTAACCCATCAGAACTTGTTGCTTTTCATATTTTTTAATCTGTTTTATTGCCTTTTTAATTTTTTGAACAGTTTTAAATGTGTTTAGTTTATGTTTGTCATGAAATTCTTTGACAACTAACTTTTTGATATATTTATTCATAGCAACTCTATTGATGTTAGCCTCTTAATTCTTTTTAAAAACTGCCAATTATTCTATTTTTTATATTGAGCCCTTTCTTTTAGATGATTTTGTCTATGTTTCTTTTACTTTTTCTTATGTCTTTTCTGGTTGTTTTGCATATTCAAAATTCTTCTGCTTGACAAATTTCTTTTTGTCTGTAATTCTCCTATTTCTTATACATTTAATTGTGTGTAGTTTCTTGCAATTCTTTCATCAGTTGTCTGTTTGGGCTAGTTTTATGCTTCTGTTCCAGTTCTCTTATTTTAGCCTCTAATTAATTAGAAGGTCCATTCCATATTTTTAGCAACCTATATTGATAAATAAATGTTAATGTGTATTTGTGAATAAATATAAATAAATATACAGACATGCTTCGATAAATGTATAAATATTAATTTAATTCATGACATTGGCAAAGATTTGATTAACTATATGAACATAGACTTCTTTGGGGGGATGTCGGTCTAGTGTCAAAATGTACACAATAAGGTCGTGGTACTAAAAGTATGATTTATGTCCTTGCATCATGTGTCAGGCTCCAAGTCATGCATCCATCACAAATTGAACTCTGAAGCATTTCGTTTTCTCAAAGAAAAAATATCCACAGCATATGGGATCAGAGTGATAAGAGCAAAGTTTGCATTGCAATATCACCTCATAAGTCCTCATTTTGACACAATCTGTTTGCTGTGAGTGCCTATATAGGTGATGACATGATGTTACTACATGATTCCTGATTATGAGAGATTGCCTCAATAATAAAAATGTTTAAATGGGAAAGAAGCCTTTGAAGCAATTGGTATAGAGTTCCCATAAAAGATATATAAGAAAGCTTACGCAAAGTTGCCTCCCTTTCCATTTCAACATATTTGTAAATAAAAATTAAACGTAGCCCTAATATCTTTGAGATTGAGCTTGAACAAAAGGTAATATATTTGAAGATATTCTTTAATGCTTTGCCTTTTAATATCTTAAGATGTTAATGTTCCTGAGAGTAATCACATTTTTTTCCTGCAACATGGTAGAGAAAATGTTTGTAGTTGCCCCTTGCCCTCATTAAGTGGCACTCTTTATGAAAAATGTCTGTGCTTTGAAGCAGATCCCCACCTTGGCAAATACCCATAGTAATTGTTCTGTCTAGCTAATTTCCAATAATGCAAAACGTTGTCTACATCTTCTCTGATTGTGAGGAATTGATAATCAGGTCAAGCACCATTGGCTATGAGAATAGTGAACTGTAGAAAATTGTTTCATTGCTGAGTAACAATGCTGTAGGCTGCTCAAGGTAAATAACATGTTCATTACTTGGGATTTCATTCTTCATATGTACAGAAAAATTGATACATGCTCACAGAGCAAGCCTTGGAGCTTTTAACCATTAATGAATGTGCTCTGATCAGTATTCAATCTATTATCATAAAAGGCCTCCCAAAATGAAATTCAGCATGGAAATAGAAAGGGCTAATTTATAATGTTGAAGGTCCATTGCTACTACAACTCACTTAAATAGCTAGAAGGTTTCGGAGAAATAGTTCTTTCTGTCTAGAGCAGCCATTTCACAGCCAGCTTTATTATTACTACAGTTGTGAACAACAAAATAGTGAGATCCTGAAATCCTAAGTCACACAATTAACATTTGCTGTCTAATTTGCTACTGAAGAATACAGATTTGTGTACTTTTAAAAAGTTTGGGGTGGAAAAAGGAAAAATTGTAAACACATATCTTCATCATTTGCATATGCAATACAGTACATGAATAGGTCAGAAAAAGAAATGGTTTTATTTCAATGTTTTTTTTTAAACAAAGGAATTAGAAAATTTAGTACAGATTCTTTTGAAAATTATGTAATATAATCCTTCGTTGGAAACTCAACTCTTTTCTTTGTTCCAAGATGGTAAGAGTGGTTCCGATGGGGAGTGGCATAAAGTATCTAAACCCGCAAAACTTTCTTCACGGAATAACATGTTATCTTTCGGTTGGTTCCACTAAATTACTTCCAATGCATTTTAAAGGCAACCAAGTCAACGTTGGAACTATTGAGCACTGGAATATGAGTAAAATGAGAATATTGAACTTTAGAATATTGAGAGGATGTAGCATGCACACTTGAAACTGCTACCACTAGAAATTTGCCTATTCACAAAATGGTTATGATGGTTTGCAGCCATGTAACATCCATTTGCCAAAAGAAAACTTGGTTCCTTATATTGTTTTTTAGTTTTCCAATTGAAACTTTCTGAAGCCTAGAGGCATTGCATCAAATAAAGATGATTTTAGACTACGTTGTTTTGCAGCACAATGGCTTCCCATTTTTTTAAATTAAAGAATATTTTAGAAAGGGGGCAGGAGCTTGGTAGGCATGAAGAACCATGTGTAGGAGCCTATCACTGTTTATTTATCTATTTAAAATTAAATTTATATGGCCACCCAAGTTGCATATAGTGACTCCAGGTGGCTTACAGCATTAAAATTCCACAAAATAAAACTTCACTACCACCATCTCCACCCCCCTCACCCCCCAGTAGAGGCAATAGATACAATAACATTTATATATTAAAGAAAGTTTAATAAAATTTCCTGGCCCTGATTTACATTATTCTAGACACCTGACTACTACAGCCTACAATCTCTCAGGCAGCCGTGGGCAAGGGGAAGATAATTCTTCTGAAAATCAATGGCTGAGCAGTATCTGAGCAGGTTGATGCAGGAAAATACCTGCAATGTTGTAAAAGATTAAAAAAAAAACACTTCCCCAGGCCACCTCCAAAAATTGAAAAGGAGTGTAGTGAGCAGCCCTCTTCCATGTAAAGGTACAATTGGACAGTCCAATTGTCAGAATAAATCTGTCGTGCTGATTCCACAGGAAGACCTTAAGACCTTCTCTGCCCAAATCCTGCCTTACAGCACCATTCTACCTAGAATTGTATTCCATTCATATGAGAGTGTCTTTGGATTCAAGGTTCTTGCACATCTTTCTCTAATGCCCTTCTGGGATCCTCTTTACTTTTGTTGCATCCCTTCTATACATTAAAAGCTAAATTTCTAATGTTGTATTTCTGAGGTTTCTGTATTTGGAAAGGATTGGAAGAATGGTAGATAAAATATCAAGAACCCTTATCTATTTATATTCTATATTTTAAACAAGGACAAGGTAGTATTTTGTTGACAAAATGCAATTGTGAATTAGGCCAGGAAGAGGAGAGCATTGCCACATTGAAATTATGATTCCAGATTCATTTCGTGAGCTATGTGTTGTGTTGCTTACCAATAAGTACATCTATTTTTTCAAAATATTTGGAGCAGCAATCTCAAAATTTGTAAACACATACACACGCATATAAATATCAGGGCTAGTATAGCCAGAGGTACCAAAGCCTTGTAAATTCTGTCTACAATCTGATGATACAAAGGAAGCAGAAATAAGAGCTCATAATAACATCCTATATGACATCCCAGAAGCGAGGCCTGTTGAATTTTACTCCATGTTTAGGATTCCCAGCCTATAATATTTTGAAGAAACAATACACACGTATTCCTAAACAAGTGGATATAGGAGAATTACATAGTCTTTGTGACTTTCATAAATCATTTCCAATTCCCACAAAATCATGCTTCGGGTATTTACCAATGTCAATTTGTTCAATTACATTTGGACTATATATACTTAGAGGACTTGAATAAATTGTAGTTTAGGTTCTGAAATATAGGTCCTTATGCCATAAAACTCATTCCTCTGTTTAATAAACATCAGTCATCAAATCTATTTTGTTATAATGTTACAAATGTTTGTTGACCCAAATTAGGAAAACATGATTTGTAAGGTGTTTTTTTTAAATCTAATGAGAAGCAAGTTTACCTAATGTTAAACTGCATGCAATTTATGTCTAAAAGTAAATTGTCAAAAAAAAAAAAAAGGCCAATTAAAAACAGGAATTTTTTTTGTGAGGAATTGCTTTAAAAATCTTGGCTTATCTATGAGAGAAGTACACTGCCATCTGTTGGAAAAATTCTGCAAATTCATTAAACTGTAAAAAAATTCTATCGCAAAGACTGAATCAGAAAGGAATAAGTAAGTGGATTTCTTGCTGTGTTTGGGAGATTACACTTTTCTTCCAAATAAAATTTCACTATTCATTGAATAAACCTAAGAAAAATACCATCTCACAGCTATAGACATAGTTTGCTTTCAGTGTATATTAAGGTTTAGATTTGAGAGACTTTTAAATTGGAAAAGAAGTATGCAGTGAGGAGACGCACAATGAAAATCACAAGACCAACAGTAGTAGAAGTGAATGCAAATAATCAGCAGAAATATGGGACTGTAGTATATTTTCTACTATGTTTACAATGGGTGTAATTAGACATAATTCATCATTTTTCAATATTGCTTTTAGTATTGTTCAATTATCAATTTTAATTATGGATGGATTACACTGGGGCCCTGCATTAAAAATCATTTGTTTGAATCATTTTCTATTAATTTTCAACCTATTTTTATGATGAAGAAAGGATTTAGTAATTGCAACTTTTTCTGTGCTCAGGTAATGTTTACTCAAGCATTCTAGACAAGGCATTCTATTCACTATTAGGTATCACAATCCACAATGGGCCGCTGGCACACAAAAGAAATGAATATTCCCAATAGATAAATAAGCAATTGTCCTTTAATTCTATTCATGAAAAAAATACCCTTTTTACATTTTAATAGGTACCTTTAGAGAAAAGGAAAGATTATTGACTAAGGAAAAAAAAAAGAAATATATTTCTTGTGCTCTGAACTTTTCCCCCTGAGTTTTGTTTTAGTGGGGGATAAACTATGGTTGTTAAAAATATGTTTTAAGAAAAAAATCAGTGACAGCAATCCTTAATCACCCTTAATAGTGTGGATGAATAATTAGAAAAACAATTCCTTCCCTTTGAAAATAGAGTTTATGCTATATGCCAGTTTGATAGCAAAAGATGTTCACAAAAGTAATTCTGCATTGTTTGTCATATGAACATACCTTTGAAGGTTGAAAAGAAAACCAGTCTTCTCCATCTAGTATTTCACTCTCTTCCATGTACTGTTCCATCCATACTCCATTGTCCTTTTAAAGATTCTTTTTCAGCCCATAGTGTTTGTTAAGAATCTATAATAACTCAGGGCAAACTAAATATTATTACAGTAGATACTATATTTAAAGACATGATTGTACCTCATAATTCCCCCCCAAATCTTTCCCAATTATTATTATTTCCTTCATCTAGTCCAACAACACAGTCAGATGAAGAGAGAGCTATTATATTTTTTCCCAAAAGAAATGCATTTAAGATTATTCCCCAGGAAGAGTAGATATGATTTAAATTATATCCAGATTATTGAAAAGAATTCTGAACAATGTCCAGTTTTCCCATTTTGTCTATCTATGGTTGCCAATCCCATCTGAAACCTATCCTGGAATTCCCCTTTCCCCTGCAAAAAACACATGTATGTTAAATACTTGCATATGTGTATGCACATATATGAAAACATGTGCATGTATATATCTGTCAGAAACTTTTCCCTCAGATGTTAACTGAATTAATATATTGATTAAAATTAATTGTCTATTAGATAATATGTATGATTTATAAAATTAATTTATTCCTTGATCATTATATTCCGACCATTCTCTATGTCACAATTAAACCATTCTCTTGAATAAAAACATACCACACACACAGATAAACACTTCCAACAGCAAAGCAAGCGAGAGAAAAAAATGAGGTAGTGTTAGCAGAAAGGTAGCAGAATTAGGAAGAAAAAGAAGGAAAAGGGGGAAACAAAATGACATGTGTTTAGAATTCAGGGAAAAGATCACTGAATAAGAAAGGAAGGAAGTCCTGTTGAAATAATATAGAAAGAGTAGGGGTGCTCTTCAGCAGGTTCTGACAGGTTCTGGAGAACCGGCAGTGGAATTTTTGAGTAGTTCGGAGAACCAGCAAATACCACCTCTGGCTGCCCCCAGAGTGGGGTGGGAATGGAGATTTTGCAATATCCTTCCCCCAGGAGTGGGGAGGGAATGGGGATTTTGCAGTATCCTTTCCCTGGATGGGGTGGGAATGGAGATTTTACAGTATCCTTCCCCTGCCACGTCCACCAAGCCATGCCCACAGAACTGGTAGTAAAAAAAAATTGAATCCCACCACTTAGAAAGAGTCCTGTAATGTTGACATGAAGTTTTTTGGGGGAAAAGAAGTTAAAATCCACAAGGTTAGCAACCTCTAACAAGCAAGCTGGCTATATGCTAATCATGAATAACGGAATAACAGAGATGGAAGGGATCTTGGAGGTCTTCTAGTCCAACCCCCTGCTCAAATGGCTGTCCAGTCTCTTCTTAAAAGCCTTCAGTGATGGAGCACCCATAACTTCTTAAGGCAAGCTGTTCCACTGATCAATTGTTGAACGGCTTGCCTTCAGACGTTCATATAGTGTGTTGCATCAAAAGCAGTACACCATTCAGCAACGATATCTATAGCCATATGTACCTTTTGCTATTCCTTTATTTTCCAGAGGTTTTTTTGATGTTATACAGCAGTTCATTTGGAAACTGGTATGTCGTTTCAAAGGGATCTGTTGAAAACATCCCACTTCCCGCCTTTCTCCTCCCATCACTAAAGGTTTAGGAATGTTTAATTAGTATTGATAATGACATTTTTGCTCCTTCCCATTTCTAACTTCCTATTCTACCCCACTTCCTGTTTCTTTGAAGGGAAATGGTAAGCACTGCCAATATTCTTTTACTGAAACATGCCCTGAGCATATGGTTGAATATTAATTGATTTTAGGTCTAATCCAAGAAATTACAGCAATATATGATTTTTTTAAACACTTACATGGAACTATACATTAGTTAAGGCTGTGGTTATAGTTCAACTATATAAATAAGTAACAATAATCATGTCATTTTTTACCAATATCAATTATTTCAATTAGTTGTCTAGGAATTCTGGAGACTGATGCCAGCACATCTGGAAGGTGTTAATTCTATGAATACTGATTCAGACAATACATTTCTATGTAAATGGAAAATCTTTAACTTGATTAGGGTTTTGTATAGTTCTCTCTTATACAGTTTTCCTGAAGCTAGGCGGAGGTGGCGAGGTACTAGTTTCCTCTTCTTTGTGGACAGGATTCATTTTCAACAAAGATTATTTGGTGATTGTAGTTTGCCACCATTTCCCAGTACTATGACTTTGACAAACATGACTAACCACAAAATGTCCTGCTTTAAAAAAATATATGAGAAGAACATTGCTAGAGAAGACATACAACTTAATACATTTTGCATGACTATATACAAAGAAATTACATTCAATGCGTACTGTAATCATGCAACCAAAATGGTATAGCATCAAGATTCTGTGTACCTAGAAAACTGAAGATATTAAGTTTTCGTGGTTTTTCGCTTTTTCCAAATAAAAAAAATATTGTGATTATTCCATTATAATAATTTCCCCACTTCTACCACTATCAAATACTGATAAGGCAGTCTTAGTTAATATTACGGTACATGTTCCTATATCCAGAACACAAATGAAGGCAATCTAGGCTTGGTTTCCTGCTCTTAACAAATTACAGATGGGATTCCTGATGTGATCGTTCATATCTCTTCTGATTGCTGCTATAACATCTGCTTCTCCCATCTTCAAGTGTAAATATTTCAGATCAACCACAGACATCCAGATGTGCTCTGTTCCAAAAACTCATGCATTCTATAGGAAATTATTTGTCTTGTTACAAACATTAAAACGCATTTAATCATGCAGGAGTGACCTAAAATGTACTAGATGTATTAAAGAGATGTTTGAGGCAGGCTTCAAGCACCTGGGTTCAGGCATACTCTATTTGCTTTCAGAATTAGAAAAGGATGTGAGAACAGAGTCTTAAAACTCTCTGTGAAATGCTAAAAGGAAAAAAAAAGTCAAAGAAGCATAACCCTTCTAATTTTTAAAGTAACAAAAATCATTATAGCCTTTACAAAATGGCCCAAAATTCCCATGAAAAGGTGATCAGGAGACAACTTCAAGGCACATATAAAAGAACAGGCCATGCTCTATTCTTATTTTCTCTTTTCATGTTATAATAATTTTAAATGATTACAAATGAGAACATATGGAATATTTGCAGGGAATATCTCAACAAAGCTTTGTTTACTAAGTTAATTCTTATTGAGCTTCTCTGAATAGGAAACTTTTTAATGTAAACTGCAGTTGCTGGATGGAAAGTTACTTGAGTCCCTTTTTAAAGGCTGAAATATTGTTTCACTGTTTTTACAGCTAGCTAGCTGAATATAGTCAGAGAATATGAATAGCACTTCTATACCCCTGTAGGGAAATGGTTTTCCCCAGGATTCACAGCCACATTACCTCTGATCCTCATCCAATCCTATCCTCAGGTGGTATTCCATTACTTTTATAAGCACTGAATGCAAAAGTGCCAGTACTGGTTTACTAGTGAAATATTTAAAGATGAGAGATTGAATTCTTCCTTTCTGCATACAGAGTTAACCATTATTATTATTTTAAATGTAATATTGTTGTCTATACTGGATTTTCTTTTACAGATCTAACTCTTTCAAATTTGTTCAAGAATGCTATTATATCAGCCATGTTGAAATTAAGATTCATCTGAAAATCTGTGCTTTAGCACATAAAATAAAGTATTACGTTGTTCTTTCTTGGCCAGCAAAAATGCTTTTAGATCCCAACTGTACATTTTTGAGGAATAAACTTTTAAAATATGCTTAAATTGATTCTTTGTATTTCCAGAAAAAAGAAGTTGGGAATCTCAAATGGAACAATTCTTTAATTAGAGTTACATGGCCAACAATTCAGAAAGACTCAAGGTAGCTTGCTTAAAAACGCAATAAAAACAAACTTTCAGAATGCAGGTACAAAAATGAAACAATGGAAGGAGAAGGAGAAGGAGAAGGAGAAGGAGAAGGAGAAGGACAGAAGGAGAGAGGGAGAGAAGGAGAAGGAGTTACTCAGAGTTGGTGGTGATGGCTTTTTTTCTTCTTTGTTGATCTTGTATCCAAGACATTCAGTTATAACTGCATCTGTTTGGAACATCAGTTGATTTGTTTCTTGCAGTGAGCTGATATTTAAATTCAACTAGCTGGACACCCGTGCTTTCTTATGAAACTATGTGCTCGGGCTTGATAAATGGACACTTACAGCCTGAAACTTAATGTATAATGTGTAACTCCATAGCATCAGTGTGTGTTAATATAATGCAACTGGCAATTGGAACAGAGGGGGCGTGGGAGTAGAATGTCCCTACCTGCAGCATCCATCGGTATTCATCTGGCTAGCATCCTGTCAGTGTGTGAGAGAGTTGAGGGGTGTTTGGAAACTCAAACAGTATTTGCTGTGTGAGCAAGAAGGAGAAAGGAAGGAGGCTGGGCGTGGCTTAGCTCAACTGTTCTGTATTAAAGCTGCTTCCTGCTGTGAAAGTAAAACTGAAAGTGAAACTCCTCTCCTCTCCTTGTGTTTTGCATTTGGAACAGATTTCTTTTCCGGTGGGGAGGGGGAGTAGAACTCCTTAGCATCAGAGTGTGTTAATCATAATATAGGAAATACTAATGTTCTGATCGTCATTTCAAAAAATCCTTTCTTAGTGACCACCTAGAAACCAAGAGGAACATATGTGGCAAATATCAAGTTTGTAGGCTTTACGGTTCCGGAGATTTCATGATTAATGCGTGAGTAGTTGTCACTTTTATATATAAATAGATATTGTAGTCATCTCCTCATCTCCTAGTGCCTATGAACCTTTCATAGCAGTGTGCTAATATTAGTTATAAAAAACTGCTGATATATCAATGTAGCTTTATGAAGGTGGCCTTATTTTTTCACAATTGCTAGTCTTGAATTTTTTAACCTGTGCCCAACTAAAGAAACACTATCAGTTTCTTTTATAAATCCTATTGAACCCCAAACCTATTGCCTATTTTCAAAGTAGCAAAGGGTTCTAAGTGGTGCTTTCCCACCAGATCCAACAAGACTCCAGCAGGCACTTAAAGTTATGAGCAAACTATATGGCTGTATTCAGAACCACAGTTAAGGACAGTTCCATTTTAATACTTACACTAAGGAATGTATTGCTGAACCAGTTTACAAGCAGTGTTAGATAAATGCATAAATGGATCAACACAAGAATATACATAACATTAATCATTGATTTCAGGGGAAATTGGTATCTTTCCTTCCCCCCAACACACCCACACCCACATCAAAGAATGCACACTGTATCTCTTTCACCCAACAACCAAGCAAGTTCTTTTAAAAAGTAGGAAATTTTCAGAGTACAATTACATTCACGTGATTCAGCAATTTCATTTGGATACACACGCACATCTACATATACAGTACATCTACATGTACACACACAAATTATACTCTCTCGCTCTTTCGCTTGCTCGCTCTCTTTTCACCCATTTGCATCGATTCCTTTTGCCCTCTTTATCGCTGACCCATCCAAATCCAGATGGGCTGTTCATTGATTCTTTGGTTCTACCCATTCCCAACTAATTCTCACTGGGTGGTCTTTATCCTCTTGGCCACAACTCTCATCTACCTACTCCAAGCCAATACACTGGACAATTCACTTCACCAGGGGAATTTGCTAGTCAATCCACTTCTCTTTCACTTAAGCTGCAATCAAACATGGGGCAAATGAATTAAAGTTGATTCAAATGAATAACAAATAAATTAAAGTTTTAATGTAAATCTTGTTGAAGATTATTTCATGTTAATATAATTCAAGTCCATGTTTAATCCTGGCATTCATATTTTAACTTCCTCTATCTATTATTGTACAAGATGGAAATGTGATATGAAATTTCCATTATTTTTTGTACGAGATATCTTTTTTTCTGAATGGAATCTGATCTATACCGCTTTAAGAATAATTTATTTATTTATTTATTTTATTTTATTTTATTTTATTTTATTTATTTATTTTATTAAATTTTTATACCGCCCTTCTCCCGAAGGACTTATACACTGATAATGCCACAGCATGCTACCTAAGGTATTCAGCTTTCCATTGAGATTTATTTATTGCAGTATCTGTTCATAAAAGCATGGATGAAAATGTATTAGAAGCAGCAGTCTAATCAGTGCCCACTCTAGGCACTCTTTCTGTCACAGCCAAACAATTTATGAATGGGTTGCCTTGGATTAACATACCAGTTTATGGAGGAGGTTCTGGTGTGTTGCAGTCTGTTTACCATATGTTTTAGAATAGGTTAGGAATGGCAGAAAAAGCAATAGCACTTAGACTTGTATATTGCTTTACAGTGCTTTACAGCCCTCTCTAAGCAGTTGGACATGAAAGCTGGACATGAATATGGTGCAATATCAAATAGTACAACCAAGGCAAAGCAAATGTCCTGCTTAAAAAATATGAGATACTGGCTGCCTTCTAAGACCTAGTGTATTTGCAGGATGTCATTAAGGATAATAGTTTTCTGGTTTCAATCATAAAAGCATCCATCCATTTTTTTCAGTCTTAGGAGATCTTGCAAAGTAACCCAACTGTAGAGAAGCAGAAAATTATATGCAAACAAAAAGCTGCTTCAACATATGTCAATGAACCATGCAAATTCATTGTGAATAGCATTTTGCTGGGGCAGTTGTCTATTAAAATAGAATAGAATTCTTTATTGGCCAAGTGTGATTGGACACACAAGGAATTTGCCTTGGTGCATACACTCTCAAAGTACACAAAAGAAAAGATACATTCGTCAAGAATCATAAGGTACAACACTTAATGAAAGACATAGGGAAACAGTCAATATAAATCTTAAGGATACCAGCAACAAGGTTAAAGTCATATAGTCATAAGTGGGAGGAGATGGGTGATGAGAAGATTAATAGTAATGCAGACTTAGTAACTAATTTGACAGTGTTGAGGGAATTATTTGTTTAGCAGAGTGATGGTGTTCGGGGAAAAACTGTTCTTGTGTCTAGTTGTTCAGGTGTGCAGTGTTCTATAGCGTTTTGAGGGTAGGAGTTGAAACAATTTATGTCCAGGATGTGAGGGGTCTGTAAATATTTTCACAGCCCTCTTTTTGACTTGTGCAGTATACAGGCCCTCAATGGAAGGCAGGTTGGTAATAATTGTTTTTTTCTGCAGTTCTAATTATCCTCTGAAGTCTGTGTCTGTCTTGTTGGGTTGCAGAACCAAACGAGACAGTTATAGGGGTGCAGATGACAGACTCAATAATTCCTCTGTAGAACTGGATCAGCAGCTCCTTGGGCTTTTTGAGCTTTCTGAGTTGGCACAGAAAGAGCATTCTTTGTTGTCCTTTTTGATGTTGGGTATCCATTTTAGGTCATGAGATATGATAGAACCTAGAAAATTGAAGGTCTCTACTGTTGATACTGTGTTGTCTAGTATTGTAAGAGGTGGTAGTATGGGAGGGTTTCTCCTAAAGTCCCCTAAATACTACAATATTTTGCTATTTCTAAATAATTACCGAAGAATTGGAAACAATATAATACCACAATTGTCAAATGATTTTTAATACTTAATAAACACTGCCCAAGAAGTAATCATTTTCCATTTCAGAATTCTAGCTCAGTAGTATAAATTCTGTTCAGATGTTCTCTTGATTAAGCAATAACAATGCTGAAACAAAATGAAAAGTAATCCATAGGCCATTCATACGGGTCAGTGACTCATGTTCATTGATGATATTGGATTGCCAGGTAGAAGTAAAGTGCCTGGCCAAGTAACACATCTAAGTTTAGAAAGTTTTGAAAGAGGTAAAGGCGGCATTATAGGGCCAATGGACGTAGTTGGAATTTTGAAGGAGTTCCTGTAGAACTTTCATAATATACTAGATAACTTGTGCTCTGTTGGGTCATTATTTCAGGGATATTTTCTTACCTAAACAGAGAAACAGAATAAACACAGGTGAGCAAAAAAGCAGTGGGAGTGGGCTCCTGCCAGCTTCCCCATTGAGCTTCTTTTTGGGAAACTGGCAAGAAGCATCAAAAATCTTCCTTCCTTCCCTCCTTCCTTCCCTCCCTCCCTCCCTCCCTCCCTCCCCCTCCCTCCTGATTCAAATTTTCTCTTTCTTTCTTTCTTTCTTTCTTTCTTTTCTTTTTCTTTTTCTTTTTCTTTTTCTTTTTCTTTTTCTTTTCCTTCTTTCCTTCCTTCCTCTCTCTCTCTCTCTCTCTCTTTCTTCTTTCCTTCCTTCCTCCCTTTGTCAGGACACTGTAGAATTCAGAATGGGCATATTCCACAATGTTGGAATTCAGTGTGATATTAATGAATGAATGAATGAATGAAGGAAGGAAGGAAGGAAGGAAGGAAGGAAGGAATTTCAATAAATTTGTGTTGATGATTGGTTTCTGGCATTAATGTCCAATACAATGATGGATTTTCCCTTAAATAATTACAAAGTAATTCCATTCATTCTTTATTGGAAGTACTTCTCTGGTATCAAATGATGCTATTTGGCAGAGGCAGTTGTATGATGTTATACCTCAATTTGTTTGCAATAGGTTCATCATTGCTATATAAAATGGGAAACTCATTAGACAGAAGTTGCAAATTGCCTATCCTGATCTTTTCCTTCATACAGCAGAAATTGGCAGTTTTTTCAGGGAATAGGAACACAGGACAGTGAGGGCAGACTTTGGTCAAGGCACCAACATCAGTGCAAATATTATATCATGAAAGTTGTGCATTTTGCCTCACTCTTTCTCTGTTGCGATCTTGTTACTGAAGGTGAGTGTTGTTTGCATTTAGGAACTTTCACAGTAATTAGTGTTTTGCTGTCACAATTAGTGTCACAGAATGTTCAGAATGACCATCACAAGGACCACAGCAGTAGCCCAACCACAGCAGCAGGCTGAAGTGAGCACAATCTCCCCAGATTTCATCCCCTTTGGGGGAGTCATCAGATTCAGAATTTAGACACACTCTATACCTTAGCCCATTTGAAGTATCTTGATCCAAAACTGTTGCCCGGTGATGCATCATTTTGCCCAGTTAATGGTAATGACAATGAGAATTTTAGAAATATATAGATGTGCGATGTCATCAGGGTAAGGGCTGGCCATTCACAAGGATATCAATAATAGGTACATAAAGGTTAAAAGAAAGACAATTTGATCAAGAATTTAACTCCATGGTGGTCATGATACTTGAATTACAAAACACAAAACCAGTTTTTTGAAATAATTATTTTATACTTCTGCACTTGTCTTTATTGATGAGCCTCACAATCAAGAAAAGGGTGGCCGCAAAATGAATAGAAGCTAAAGAGGGAAGTCTGTGCCACAAAAGCCAAACTGCGTATTTGTCTCCTCAAACCACCACATCAAAACAGTCATTTTATAGAAGACAAACTGGTGATGCATAGAGAAAGATAATCATTTCCTCTCTAGTGATTTATAGCTTCTTATAGGTCTACCCAGCCATCACTAGAGCAATAAAAAACCTGTCTTTATTAGAGTCAAACAAGCAAATTAGCTACCCACTCATACCACACTGATACTCACTCCACCCAGAAACCTCCCCCTCTGCCAGGCCAAAGCATAACGCATAATGCAGACAAACACACACCACAGCATAACAAGCAAAAGAAATTCAATATCCTGAATCAGAACCAGATAAAACAAAACAAAATCAGCAAGAGATGAAAAAACTTGGATATATTTGTCCCTCTTCATTCCTTATTACCTTTTCTTAAAGATAAAGGTAAAGGTTCCCCTCGCACATACATGCTAGTCGTTCCCGACTCTAGGGGGCGGTGCTCATCTCCGTTTCAAAGCCGAAGAGCCAGTGCTGTCCGAAGATGTCTCCATGGTCATGTGGTTGGCATGACAAAACGCCAAAGGAGCACGGAACGCTGTTACCTTTCCACCAAAGATGGTCCCTATTTTTTCTACTTGCATTTTTACGTGCTTTTGAAACTGCTAGGAAGCTGGGACAAGTAACAGGAGCTCACCCCGTTACACAGCAGCACTAGGGATTCGAACCGCTGAGCTGCCGACCTTTCTATCTACAAGCTCAACGTCCTAGCCCCTGAGCCACCGTGTCCCTAATACCTTTTCTTAGTATTCCTTTATTCTTAGTATCTCTTCTGGTTCCTCCTGATACTTCATAAAACTTCATAAAATCTGTCCCTCTAGGACAGTGCTTCTCAAAAGTTTTTCTTCATCATCCAAAATCATTTATTATATTGGCAGTGGCGGGGCACAGGTTAAAAATGGAAGATGCTGGCAAGACTGTACAATAGAAGCCTCACCCCATTTTTTAAATATACATCACAGTGACCATCTTAATTTTTTTACACCTCGTAACAGATGACCTAAACATAAAAGAGTATGCTGATATTGCCATCAAAATGTCTATTTGAATATATTGAATTCTGTAAGCCTTCACATACCACAGGTACACAAAACAGAAGGTTTTCTTTTATTTTAGCAAGAATGAGTCAAAATATTTTACATCCATTATTATAGGAACATTTTTGGAAGTCTGTAAGATAAAATAAATATTTTCATTCCCACGTTGAGTGAAACTTGTTTATATTACTCCTTTATTAATTTCATCCTATTTACATATCCTCATCAGTAGTAAAATAACTTTTATTTTAATCCTGAAATTATGTTTTGTATATTGTTGAAATTATAAGAAGCATGCAGTAACCTTTTCTGATTTACTCTTATTGTCTTTATTTTCATTGCTCATGCTGAAGATTTCTTCTTGCTAACTATTCTGTAAGTCTTCATTCTTCATAAACATATCATTCTATTTGTCACCTCTCCTGCAAGAGCTGCATTGGTTGCCGATTTGATTCTGGTTGCAATTCAAGGTGCTGGTTGTCACCTTTAAAGCCCTTCATGGCTTAGGACCAGGTTATCTGAAGGACCTTCTCTTGCCAGTCACATCCACCCAACCCACTAGAATGGGGAGGCAAGGAATGTTGTGGGTCCCGTCCCCTGAGGAGATACATCTGGCAGGACAGAGAAGAAGGCCTTCTCCATGGTGGTTCCTGTTATGTCCTGAATGTATACAGTTGTGTTAAAGTGAAACTAACCTTAGATGACCCTAAATGTTAACTGTGCTAAAGTGAAACTAATCTTTAAATGACCGCTAGTGTTTTGGAGGGAAATTTAGAACATTTATATTTGGGCGACCTTTTTCTAGTTCTATGATTGGTTAAGGCCCTGTGGGCCTAGAGCCGGTGTCAGCAACCTGCGGCTCTTTGGGCCCTCTGCTGTGGCTCCCTGTCAGGTGATCCTACCACTGACTGCCCCCCCTCCCCTCCCAGTCACTCCTTGCCTGGCCTGAGAAGGTAAGGGCGATGATGTGGATGGAGAAGCAGGATAAGCAGAGACAGAGAGATAGAGAGAGGGTGGGGGGAGAGAGAGAGACATAGAGAGATACAGAGAGGGGGGGAGGGAGGGAAAGAGAGAGAGATGTCAAAAGGGTTTTGTGGTTCCCAGTGTTTTTTAACAACCAGTTCTCTGCCCTAATGACCAGCTGGGTAGGTATGGCCTGACTGGTGGAAGTGAGTAATGTGGAGTTGGCGATGCCCACCCAGATTTGTGGCTCCCAGTATTTTCTTTTCTGTGGGAAATGGGCCCAAATGGCTCTTCGAATGTTTAAGGTTGCAGACCCCTGGCCTAGAGTATAAATAACAGGCATTTGCCTGCAGTTCCTCAGTTCCATTTTTGAGTCAATAAATGCTGTTACAGCTATGCTGGTCTGGTTCTTGCCTACTGGAGCCCACTACACAATAGTTCCCTCATATTGTGGCAGGGATGAAATTCAAAATTTTCCCCTACCGGTTCTGTGGGTGTGGCAGGGGAAGGATACTGCAAAATCCCCATTCCCTCCCCACTCCTGGGGAAAGGATACTGCAAAATCCCCATTCCCACCCCACTTTAGGGCCAGCCAGAGGTGGTATTTGCCGGTTTTCCAAACTACTCAAAATTTCCGTTACCGGTTCTCCAGAACCTATAAGAACCTGCTGGATTTCACCTCTGTATTGTAGGATAAAGAGTGATAATTAAATTCTTTCCCACCTGCAAATGCATCATTTTGTAAGGAAAATGCTTAGAAATATTCAAAGGATATTAGAATTAGAATTAGAATTTTAGAATCATTTAAATTAGAATTAGAATTTTAGAATCATTTAGATTCCCCCCCCCCATTTTTCCCATTCCATTCCATAGATGTGCATTCATCTACTTCCTAGTTAGAATAGCTCATGAGCCAGAATGCAGAACATGCTATTTTTTTTTAATAAACCTATGTTTCTAAAACAATGTTGAATCTTTTGGTTCAGGCTTTTTGCTTACTTTGTCCAATTTTTTTTTTAAGATTTGGTCCTTGATTTTCAATTATAACTAAACATGGCAATACAATCAGTGTAGTATGTGCTGTGTGTGCATCTTAAAGAGGAAGTGAAATTGTGTACTTATTGACATGCTGTATACATTGAATCTGAGACAGATTCCTACTACCACTGGAAGGAACACTCTTCAGCATTTTGATCCTTTTCCCTGCCCCATCCCTTGTGCCTATGTAGGTTATCTCAAAATAAGGATGTGGCATCATTATATCATTGAACAAATGATAAAATTATGGGATTATTTCATGTCTCCTGACCCAAGAATCTAAGTTACTTCATTGTGTAGTGATGTCATGATGCTCCTTTTATTATTTATCTCACTTTGCTTCTTGTTGGCTGACCTCAAAAAGCTAAGTGGAGCCTCTGGTGAGTACCTGAATAAGAGAACATCAGGAAATCCAATGGGAGTTTTTTAAAAGATTCCAGAAGTTACCCTGGCAAACCGCATCCATGTTGGTGCCAAGAAAAGTATATGGAAATGTCCATGAACTCTAGAACTGACCTCAACTCAAAGCAGACCCTCCCCAGTAATGAAAGAAAGGAACCTTAAATGATAGTATTTTAAGTAAATTGTTTAAATGAAAGAAAGTATTTTAACAGTTCTGGAGAAAAGCAGCCAAAGATAAAAGCATAAAAGATTACCAGTTGAATTGCAAGAGACCTTAAGATTCACTCTTTGGAATTTTGCTCATTCTGCTCAACTTCAGTGCTGCTTTTGATGAACTCCAGTAAACCTTACAAAATCTGGACAATATAAACATAGGCAAAAATATTTCCATAAATATCATCAAACAATTTTGCACTTTTCATCTATTGACCAATACCAATGTGGACTGGCCCCTGGGACCTTCTCAGCAACAACCATCTTTTTTTCCTTTTTTTGGGTGCTATTCCCAATACTTAGAGAACACACAGAGCAATATGCTTTACAATATTTTTGTCTTAAGTGTGAACATGTTTTTGCAAACAGCTTTTCCCATAATGTCCTGTATGATCCCACAGCTAAAATGTTTTTGTTAATGTTGTTCTTGTTGTTGTTAACATGAAGAGAAATTTAGTGACCAGCTTGGCTTTTCCTTCTATGAAGGTAACTTACCAAAACAAACAAATCAAATTAATATCCAATGTCTGTGCAATTTTTTTTTTGCAAGAAGGACATTGTTCCTTTACCTATCAACCAGGAAACCATAAATCAGACAATTGTATGCTGCCAAAATTCAGCTGAAACATTTAGCAAAAGGCCATAGCAACCAGACACAATGTGTATACATATATGCGTATGTGTATGATTATCACAATGTAATAATCAGTGTGTAATCCAAGCTGGGGTGTTAGTTAAATAAAATGTGAAGGCTATATTAATGAACACTTTTGGTGTCCAACATAGCATTTCATTTTCTTTCATAGGCTGCATAATGCGGAGCCAGGGAATAAATTATAAATGAAATCCCCATCATATGTTTATAAATACACTAACATTAGCATTTTACTTCCTCATAAATCTAGCCTAAATATTCTGGCGCAAGATTGAGAGCTCTGTAAAACAATGATATATTCTCAGCTCGCAGGCCTTGCCTAGTGGTCCATTCATTTCTACCGCTGCTCTTCAAACATTACTTCTTTCGCTCGTGCCCCCTCATTTAAAATCCATTTTAATTTAAAGATGCTCGGTGCCGTCTTAGTGATACATTTACTCATCCTAGTTATACATCATGGAGCAGGGAAAAGAAAATTGTTTAATCTAGAGATACGGTTCAATGTGGTCACCATTGAACAGTGGAGTAATTACCAGATCAGCTCTGCTAAAAATGCACTCAGGGTGTTCTGTGACCTATCATCTTCTAATCTGCATAGTGAAGTATAGCTTCATAACTATAAATTGCTGACTTAATTAAAACCAGGACCTTTCTGTCATTTAATTACAGGGAGAAAGGTTATTGCTTAAATGCAATTTTCCAAATGTGATTTCTTAACAGTTATTAACTGCTTCACCATCATTTATTGTTTCAGATTTTTCAATTTGAAAATAGCCCCTGTGACAGAAGTAATGACTTCATGAAAAACTCAATCTAGATGGAGCTGAGTAGACCCATTTGTTTCCCGTAAGTGGAGCAGACAGAAAACTTGAAAATGTCACAGAAGGATCCTCTGATTGCTCTCACTTGCAGGAGTAATTAAAAACCAAAAGGTTGTTTTAGAGGTGAAGGGAAGAGGTTTGTGGCAATTTCAGGGTTTGATCCCCACTGCTGAAGGACGGTACTTGTAT